>NC_141689.1:310928536-311050429 GCF_964263255.1 Lissotriton vulgaris | reverse complement strand
TACCTGATGATTTGTGATTTCACCTGCAAAGATGAGGTTTGAGCTGGTCAACCTGGATACCTATATAGTTGCCCAGCACAAGGAGTTTTTGCTAGGAGAAGGGGTTGCCTGAAAAGAGGGGCATCAAGAAGGCAGAGCTCCAAAAGGCTCTATGGACATGGGCAGGGGCCCATCAAGCCCCCACAGACAATGAGGGAGGAGGAAAAGATGGATGAGGAGGAGAAATTGAACCAAGACTTGCAGGAAGCTATTGGACCGCTACCTGTAAAGGATGGGGGCAACATCCTTACACGATTGAAGATGCCACCCTGAGCAGGGAGCAGTGCATCATCCAGAGGCATGTCCCCAGAGGACCTGGTGGACAGTAGGGAAGAGAGAAAGTTTAAGTTGTAGCTTGCTAAGCTGAAGAAACAGCAAGCTTTAGAGGAAAAGAGGCTGGTCCATGAGCTAAGCCTCAAGCAGCAGGACAACTAATGCATGTAAGCAGAATCCCACAGTAATCGTGGCAGCGTACCAGCAGGGTCTACTGTAGAATTGAAGGTTTGCATCCCAAAGGATTTCCAACCCATTTATATAGTGGAAAGTGATATTGACAAGTTGTTCTCAGATTATGACATGGCTTTAAGGGTGCACAAAGTTCCTGAGGTGTACTGGGGCTGCAGGGGTAGCTTGTGAAGGTACATGCTGAAGTAGTGTGGCTCACTGGTTAGAGGCGGCAGACCCGAGAGCAGAGGACGGCCCCGGGACCAGGGTTCGATTCCCGGCGCGGCAGGTTTCTGGACCAGGGTCAGCGGACTCGATAATTCTCCTCGCCTCGGTGCCCACTCTGATCAGCGATCACACTCGGCAACTCTGGGCATTAGCTTGCCTCATCTTCACTAACGACCCCACCAGACCGCCGGGGATGCCTGGTCTCACCCTGGAGATACCCATTAAGGGACCATCTCTCAGGGAAGCCAGGAAGGGTTTCGCAGCGGTCGAAGCGCCTTGGGACCCTACGGGTAAGTAGTGCGCTATATAAATGCCAATACATTTACATTTACATTTACATACATTTACATTTACACATGCTCACAGTGGGGAGGGATACACTCTTGACACTAGAGGTAGAGGACCTGACACAATACACTCCCACTAAGGTCATACTTATCAATAAGTTTGGGTTGTGCTCTGCGAGGTATAGACAGAGGTACAGGAGAAGTCACAAACTTCCCACACAGACTTGGATAGACATCCTAGTTTATTCCAGCAATGCACTGAAGGTCTCAGTTAGGGGCAGAAATGTAGATGATTAAACTGAGCTGTACAACCTAATGAGGGGCCCATGTTTGATATTTGTTATCAAGAGCTGCGGCAAAACCTAGTTGATAGCAAGCTGACTGACCTCAGGAAGCTTTGGGAAGAGGCAGACTTCTGGGTCAGCACAATAGTGTCCAAGAAGGCATCTAGGAGGGACCCACAAAAGGGTGGTCATGGCACCTACCAGATGAAGAGGGGGGAGTTCTTGCAAGGCCCCAAAACAGTTCTAAGGGGAACGGGCCCCATTCCCAATTTAGCCAGCAGAAAAAAGCTTCCCTGGGAAGAGTCAGAACAAAACCACCAAGTGCTATGAGTGTTATGAGTATGGACATTACAAGGGGGATCCCAAATGTCCAAAGAGGGCACAGCCTTGAACTGGAGTTGGCAAGTGTAGTGCCTGGGGACGAGTTTGCCCAGTCAGTGGGGGAGAGTCACTGAGGTTACTCTAGTGTCCCTGGGTGACGTAGAGATGATTCCTAAAGCCCACATGCCTTCTAATACTGCAAAATATATCCAATGGGTCACTGTTAATGGGCAAGGTGTTGAGGCTCTGAGAAACACAAGACGCAGCATGACTGCGGTAAGGAGTCAGCTGGGGGCTCCAGAGCAAATTCTACCCCATACATTCCCCTTGGTTGTAGTAGCTGAAAACTGTAAGGGTCACTATCCACCAGCCCTTGTCCAATTTGAGTGGGGAGGGGTATCAGGCCTTCTGAAAGTTGGAGTGAGCCCTGCCATGCTTGGAACGGTTTGTTAGGGAATGTCCTGGAGTACACTACCTGGAAAGAAGTGTCTCTCAAGTCATACCTAAAAATGTTAGGGATATCTGAGTGGGTGTTTGCAACCACCAGGTCCATGGCTGCCCAGGAAGAGAGTCAATGATGTCTGGTGCCTGGGAGAATGGCCCAAATAGCTGCCAAAAGAAGGGGGCAAGGGCTGTCAGAAACCATCCCCTAAATGTCTCCCAGCTGAGGTGGATGGGACACCAGAGCAGGTTGCCCCAGAGCCCATAGGAGATGGCATTGCCTCCCTTGGTGACCTGCCTGAACTTGCTGGATGGTAATAAGAAAGAGGACCTATAGGGGAGGAGTTCTGTAAGGCACAGAGAGAGTGCCCAGCCCTGGAGGGCATGAGGCAAAAGGCCGAAGCCCAGGCAGCTGGTTATGCCTCTGGTAGTCACCACATTTATTGGGAGGATGACCTCCTGTATATATAGCCTAAGGCTGGTGTCTTAGGCTCAATATACAGGAGGCAACAAGAATGCTGGTAGTTCCCAATGCTACAGGGCCTTCCTACTGGAACTGGCTCATTAGATACCCCTGACTGGACAGCTGGGGTAGGACAAGACCTTTGCCAATTTTGTTCCCCACTTTTACTCGCCTCAGATATATTCTGTAGGACTTGCTGGGCCTGCCAGTCTAGCGGAAACAAAGGGCAGAAGCTGAAGGATCCCCTAAATCCCTTGCTTGTTGTTGGCACCCTCTTTGAAAGGGTGGGCATTGACATTGTAGGACCCATGGATACCCAGACAACGTGTCACAACAGATTTATCCTGGTTCTGGGTAGTCATGCCACAAGATTCCCAGATTTTGAAGGCTACAGAGAGTTCAGTCAGGTGCCACAATTCTTAGCAAAGAATGGCGAAAAATGTTGAACAGTCAACACCACTACTGAAGGGTCACAATATGATTCCTTTTAGAACTGGAGAGTGTCTTAATAAATTAGCCTTGCAATTTTTCGTCCCCTGGCATTAAGTGCAGCCTCTAGTGTGATTGTTTTTTCAAAAATGTGTAAACAGAAAAATCACAAATAACACAAAGGACAATTTCTAGTTAGGTATATTTATTGTCTAATACCCAACTTTACTTCCATTCAAGCAATTTTCTTTACCTTTTTGTTTGTGTCTTACCCATACTAGGATTATGGTTCCTGCTTGGATTGGGTGCATATCTCTGCAAACCTGAAACCCAATTTCTAACACCATTTAACACAGTTCTGCATTGATTTCACGCAGTGTTATTGTGCTTCCAGGCATCTGTTTCTGTTGTTAGTTTGTACCCTGGATGTAGATTGGGACAGTGCACCACATCACAGCAGATTTGCTGATCCCCCTGCAGGCAGGGGCCTGGTCATTGCATCCACCTGCAGGTACACCAGAGGGGACTATGGAAATGCCTTCTCCCAGTTTGAAATCAAACCTTGGGGGCTTGTTGAATGTGCTCCACCTCTATGTGGCCAATGCCCTTCCTGATGGTCTATTTGTTGTGTGCTTGTACCTTTAATATGGCACAGATACAAAGACAAAGAATTTCTATTTTGCATTGGGCCAAAACCCCATAAAAAAGACAAAATACCCCAATGATGTTGCAATGGTGCACTTTTTGTGCCAGTATGATGTGCATTACAGACAGGGCCACACGAACATCTGCAGCCCTTTCAGTAATACAACATTGCCCCATGGGCACAAAAAGAGGCCCATTTCTATAGCACGACCCCACATATTTCTAACTGAATCTAACAAATGCATTGGTCAAAATCCCGATGGAACGTTAAGGACATTTTCCTGTAAAAGCCAATCTGGGTTGATGGAACGATCTCATTGTACTCTGTCCAAAGATTTAGATGCTCAGCGAGATTTATTGCAAATATCTTGACGGGAGAACAAAGCATGAATAATAAGCTGTTGTTGTATGAACGATCACTTTCAACCTCATTTGACTAGGAACCAATGCTCATTCCTTTCAAGCTTCTTGATAATTATCTGTGGTCGAAATTGCTTGAGATACTGTTAGCAGAATCACCTCATCCATCTAGAGTGGAATAGCAGGACCTTATTATTAAGACACAGGATTTACAGTGTCCCTTTTGTAGCTAACAGGGTTAGCACATTGCTTTATGAAGTTGAGCTTAGTGGCACATGCGTCCCTGCATTCTTAAGATGCACCTGTACAACCATTTTCTGGTTAGATATTAAAAACATTTTTTAATCAAGACCAAAAGGCCCTTTACCGCCTTGTACTATTGCAACTGACTACCTCGCGCTTTCTTTCAGCATGTAATCACGTTATTGAATTCTAGTTGGGCCTTGTGGACAGAAGCTTAAATCTTTCCTTGCCTTTTCCTTTCTGTGTTTCCTTTCATTGAAATAACTCTTTATGATTGATACATTGCCTGATACTCTTTATGACTGATACATTGCCAAGATGGCCACCGGAGCAGGAGCCTGCTAAGAGCTCCTGGTGCTTGGGATTCCCCTAGAGGATTTTATCCCGGTCAGCACCCTCCACTCCGCGGAACCGAATTCGTAAAAGTAACAGGAGTAACCAGTAACTTTTATTTCCTAATACCTGTCCGGTGGAAGGCTGGAGCAGCCCGTCGCAGCCTGGGTCAGCTGGAGACATCACCTCTCCCAACGAACGTCTGCTGAACACGGGAACCGGAGGCCCCGAGCCTCGATGCCCTGAGCCTGCGGAGAGTCGGCACCCTGATGCATCGCTTTGAGGCTCCCCCAGCACGATTGTGATCACGCAAAGGGCTCCTGCCATCGTCGAGTCCTGTGCCCGGTTGTGGAGCGACCTGAAGCTGACCCCCTCCCCCACCCCTTTATCGGAGCAGTGGATTTACCGATGGGCTCCGGCGCCGGTCGAGCCTCGAGCCTCTGGAGGATCGCTGCCCAGAAGCCCTGGACTTTGTAATTGTTGAGCAGCGCCGGATACTTAGCAAATAAAGAAGCACAGCATCAAAACCGGCGTGCGTTCCACCGAATCGCGCAATACCGAAAATGGCCGCCGCAGTGGAACGCATAACTACAACTCCGACTCTGAAGCCGGGAAACCACTATCTCGGATGCCCCCGCGAGGAGTTCTGACTACTGCCGTGCTCGAGGAACTGATTCTGCTGTCACAACTACTGCCGAGTACGATCAGCTGCACCGGAGAGTGGCCCCCCTCCCCCCCGCTCCAAGCGCAGGCTGCTGATTGCGGTGCCTGAACGTCTGGTATGACTACCGTCAACTCCCTTATCAATTATTCAAAAATGTGAGTCAGACCTCGGCAATGCATTTGAGGAACTGATTCTGCTGTCACGACTACCGCAGGGCACGATCGGCTGCACCGGAGAGTGGCCCCACCCGCTCCAAGGCGCAAGCGGCTGATTGCGGTGCCTGAACGTCGACGGACCCACCCTTCCCGCCCGCATCACAGCATAGGAGGTTGGAGGCAGAACCAGGAAGGACGCCGGTTCAGTGGATCCAGCTCCCGGAAGAACCGGGAAACGGATGGGAAGTTATAGTGGCGCTGGGATCTGCTGATCTGGGCTCTAGGACCAAACAAGAGCTGAAGGACCGACATGAGCCGCCCCCACCCGGGAGCGGATATGTGTCATTGAGCCCCCCACCTCCCAGGGACATACAGGTTTGGAACATCGATTGGAGGCATAAGGTATTTATCCCACCCCACCCGCCTGTGCACATTTTTAGTCCACCTCCTTTGTACAAAATGGCTGGGGCCATTAAACTGCTCACATTCGTAAGCTCCCTCCTAGAGCAACATGGGGCCATAAATCTGTAGAAATAAATCCGCGCTAGTACCTTTGATGTCCACGAGGCTCCACAGCTCTAACTCCCCCACTTTTCCTCACCAGCAAGCTATGAGCAATGCCTGCCTTAATAGAAAGTGAAATGGTCCTGCTCTGAGCCCAAAGTAACAACAACAGACAAAGGACCAATATTTCTATTTCTATCTCCCCCATCGGTTCGGCCATCTTAGCTTGGCTATCTGGGGGAGACCATCATGGCCTAGACATTTCTACCATCGCCCTTAAAGACCTAAGACCTCTTAGACTTTCAGACTACTTCTTTTTAGCGGTTGCACAATTTACACAGCTGGACGTTTTTTCACGGCGGATTTAGATAGTTTGCTTCTTCACTGTGATATGTATTATTTTATTCCTGATTGTATCCAGCACACTTCACGTTTTCTGCACCAATTGAAATTGCTACCCATATATTAATGCCTCGTACAGTTGCATTATATTCTATATATTCCTAACTGTATCTTGCACGTCCCACTTTATAGTCACCGGTAATGCACTGTTTGCTACCTCATATATTCTTCTTCTTCTTTTGCTGCTCGCTAATGCCACTTGCTGTACCATTTAATATGTGTCATTTAATCTATGTGTGCAACTGTATTCCATCACTGTACCTTACATATTGTGACTACTCACTATTGGCACCTTTGATCTAGATACTTGTATGGTCTGCACAGTTATTTTATTTTATCTTATTCAAGTTTTTCTTTCTCAGGGCTATACTTCATATGTTATACCTCATATATATTTCATATGTTATACCTCATATATTTTTCGTTGCCATTCACTAATGTCACTTGTTGACTCATATAAGTTATGTGTGCAATGGTATTCTGTCACAGACTCGGTACCCTACATATTTACATAGATATTATTACGGCTTGCTCAGGGTTTATTCCAGTATTTGTCAGTATCATACTGCTACTTGTTCAGCACTTGTTTATAACCTACATCGAACTCATCCCTATTCCTAATCGTACTGTCGGCTTTCTCTCACATAGTCTTGTCACTGATGTAACCTGCAATCACATTGTCCCTTCCCATATACACTGATTACTATCGCATATATGTTAACTGCTCACTTTATTCTGCTCCCTCATATCCTTAGTGCGCACCCTATACTTGTGCAACTCGCACCCATATCAAGTGTTAATCTCGTATGCACCGAGTACTACCTCAATTACCATGGCAACTCACTAGTGTCAGTTGTTCTTGCACGCACCAACTACTACCTCAAATACCTTGGCAGCTCACTAGTGTCTCTCCCAATTATCTCACTATTTTCGTCGGCTGTACTCTGCACATAGCATTACTGTGAACGCACTAGTATCACCTTAGGCCCTCGCAACTGTCTAGGACAGTGCACCCTCCCTACTACACCCTCCTTCCTACACCCCCCTCCCCCTACACCTATCTAGACTGTTCTCCCATTATGGAACCCGTCGGCAAACACACATATAAAATCAACTACCCACCAGCACTCACTAAAAAAGCCGCTAAACGCTTTAAACACAACTTCCTGAGGTCCCACCCTGAAACTCCGTGTGCAGACACCTACTTCTCACCAGTCAATGGTTCACTGAACATTGATATTATCTTCCACACCACACGCAGAGCCCAATGGAGAAACACGTTCCGCACCTTACTCTCCGTCTCCACCTCCAGGAATTTCGCGCATGGCCTAAAACTTACCATCACCCCATCACAACTTTTCCCTGGCAGAACAACCATCACTATATACAATAACGGGATTATCCTAATTCAATCCACAGACAAGAACCTAGAACTACTAGACAATCTGTTCCCCACGTTCAAACAGCACCTCACCAGTCATCGGACACCCACTCATAGCATCCGCAGGCCCATCACTCCTGAACTCACAGCCCCCAACCACAACCCTCCTAACCTAGCTCAACCACAAAACGGCACGCACCTTCCCTCCACCCCCGGCACCTTAGACATTCACCCACCTAAGGTAGCTATCGCGCACTCCACATTTACAGACATAGATCCCTCACCCACACATTCCAGCGATACCCCCTCCCCCCCTACAACCTCACCCTGTCACCCTCCCATACCACACCCATTCCCTTCACCCCTGACACCGCAGCCTCAAACCACACCCATTCTAATCCACCCCAACCCCTAAACTACTTGCACCTCTCCTTTACTCCCGACACCCCAGTCACTCACCCACCTACCATACCTACCTCACTCCCGTCGAGCACAGACATAGATTACCTACCCTCTTACACCAACCTCACCCCTTCCCCCCACACACCAGCCCTCATCCACTTTCCCACCCCTGATACCACAGCTCCCACCCAAAAAGACATGCACCACTCCTCTATTCCCGGCACCTTAGTCATTCCCCCACCTACCATAGCTATCCCACATCCCTCAAGCACAGACATAGATCTCTCTCCCTCTTACAACAATAACCCCACTCCTTCCACCTACACACCAGCCCTCATCCCCGTTCCTCTCACCCCTGATACCACTGCTCCCACCCGCCTCCCGCCTATCCTAGATCAACATCAGACCGACACACACAAAGGCAAACCCCACCCTTTATCCCCACCCATTCTCAGCCCCCACTTCCTCCCACTAACTAATCACACAGAACACTCCACCTCCATCAGCTCAACTCGACCCTCTCTAAATAGAACCATCTACAATCCCACTACCCCCCCCCTAGTCTTACCCCCATCACCCAACCTCCACCCTCTTCACCACTAATAAACGCCCATCCTCCACCATGCATTCTACGCCCACCACCAATACTCTCATCCACACCACCAACCTCCCCCCTATGCCATCCACGCCTGACCCTCCCATCCCCACCTCCAACACATGTCCCTCAGTGGACCACATTACGGCCTCCCTCCTCCAACTCAAAGAAGACATGTACAGCATCAAACAACAACTACTCTGTCTATCACACTCCAGCCACCCCCGCCCAACACTCTCCAACAGATCAAACAAGACATTCACATCATCAAACATTTACTCAGCACACACCCCAGACACCACTCGCGTGTCTCCACCATCACCTCCCCTCCCAACTGGTCCTCCACCCGGGCGGCGAACTCACGCACTCGACTTCCACCACACTGGACCTCAATCCCTGTTCACAATCGTGAAAACCGCCCCCGTCGCGCCTGCAACCCTCTTTCGGACCTAGACACAATCACCCTCCTCCGCTCCTATGACCCAGCTCCCCTCAGCAACACACCCGACACACTCACTGCCATACCTACGATTCACTCCAATCCCCTTAGACCCCCCACACTGAACAACAGAGTCGCTATCCATAGTAACCTGAGTAAAGTCCCCCGCGCCCTAGAGCACCCTTCCACCCTCGACACACCCCGTCTCAAATGCACTCTCCTAAACTGCAGATCAGCCGCTAGACACTCCGCCGCTATCGCCGATCTCATCCTAAAATTGGATCTGGACTTAATCATCATGACTGAAACATGGCTAACAGAGTCTTCTACACGTATAATGGACATTCTGGTTCCCCCCAACTACCTCATCACTAGACTCGACAGGTCTGGCAATAAAAAAGGTGGCGGAATCGCATGTATATACAGGAGCAACCTCTCTGTATTGAAAGTATCTTCACCTTCCCCGCCCTCCCCATCAACCTGTGAATACATCAACCTAGATATTATCAGTCAGGGCAAACCGATCTGCACTCTTCACGGCATTTACCACCCACCCGGTGACAACCTCACCTTCTCTCAACAAATCATGGACATGATCTCAACCAACGCCGGGCGGCAACTCACACAAATATACCTTGGGGATTTCAACCTCCACTGGAATGATCATAATGATGCGGTGGTAAAAGGTCTGAAGAATTTCCTCAACGCCCTTGACCTTGCACAAATTTGCAACAGTCCAAGAAAGGCTCTATCCTCGACCTTATCATCTCCAAAGAGGCCGCTATCCAACTCGAATCTATCCAACCCTGTGACTGGTCGGACCATCATATCATCACGTTCTTCATCAATGAAAAAGTTAAATTTAACCCTATCCAATCCGCCAGGCCCAAAGTCTGGAAAAGAGACATGAAAAAACTAAACTCAAACTCTCTGCCCTCCAACAGCTACAACTTACTACTTCCTCCGGCTGGCGTGAAGGACGTCCAATCCTTGACTGATCACTATCTTAACAATATGACCGCAATAATTAATGAAGTCGCGCCCTTGCAGCTAAAAAAAGCCACCACAAAAATCTCCAATCCCTGGTATGACGGGAGTCTCAATGACGATAGACGTGCCATGAGATTGGCAGAGCGCTCCTGGAGATCAGCCCCCTCTGCACTGAACCTAAAAAACCTGAAGAAAAAGAGAAATGCCTACTTCAGGAAAATAAAACGATCAAAATCAGACTTCTTCAGCCGTCAGCTAGACCAAGCCAAAAACCGTCCGAGAAAGCTGTTTGAGCTTATCCGTTCACAAACCAAAGAACAACCCCAACCTCTCAACACTATGTGCAATGCCCCTTCCTGCGAAGACTTCGCCTCTTTCTTTAACCAAAAAACGGATAACATAAAGAATGATCTCCTCATGCACGCAAGCCTCTATCCCAAACCCCACTACATAACACCCACTAAACCAAAAAACAATGCAACCTGGTCAACCTTTGTCACCTACACGGAAGAAGAAATTGGCAAACTGCTCAGCACTCTGAAACCATCCAATCACCTCACGGACCCCCTTCCTGCTAACGCTGTAAAAGTCCTTACCCCGTCGCTCCTTCCACTCTGGACCAAAATCATTAACAGCTCACTTCAACAAGGGATCATTCCCGACTCCCTCAAAGTTGGACAAGTAACACCTTTGCTAAAGAAACCTACAGCCGACCCTTCTGACCTAAACAACTACCGTCCCATTACCAACATTACGACTCTTGCCAAACTGCTGGAAAAATGCGCACAAATACAATTGACTAAACATATTAATCAATTTGATCTCCTCAACTCTCACCAATCAGGCTTCCGAGCCAATCACAGTACGGAAACTGCCATGATTCACATAATCGATGACGCCCTCCAAATACTAGATCATAACGATACCTGCCTCCTCATCCTCCTTGATCTCTCCTCCGCATTTGACACCGTCAAACATGAGAACCTACTCGAACTATTAAACACAAGAATGGGCCTATCTGGAACTGTGCTCAAATGGTTCACTTCTTTTCTGCATAACAGGTCGCAGAAATTCAAGAGCAACAACTTGATGTCCGCACCAAGACCCGTATCGCTAGGCGTACCACAAGGATCCTCCTTATCCCCAACTTTGTTCAACCTAGTTATGGAACCTCTCACCACCTTGCTGCAAGAATCCAATGTACATTTCCACATGTATGCTGATGACACCCAACTCTATCTCAAACTACAATCACCCAAAGACATCACGCTTTTGAACTCAACGATCAGAAGCACCCAATCTTGGCTGGCCGCTAATCATCTCAAACTCAATGCCCTTAAAACAGAGTTCCTCCTGATCGCACCTCCCGCGAAGATCACTACCGCGCAAATGTGGCTTAAAGACCTAACGGCACTCAATGTCCAACCCACCATCGTGGACTCAGCTAAATCCTTGGGCATAACACTTGACACCAATCTCAGCATGCAGGAACACATCAACAAAGCAACTAAGGGAGCAAACTACCAAATCAACACCCTCAGGAAACTTAAACCTTTCCTTCCAGCCAAAGACTTCCAAACTGCGGTACAATCACTAGTCATACCTCGAATAGAATATGGCAGCACCGCCCTCTGCGGTCTCCCCCTAGCTACTACGGCACCCATAAGAGCCTCTCTAAACGCCGCAGCGAGACTTATCACTGGATCAAAAAAACACTCGCACATTTCCCCTGGCTTCAAATCCCTGAACTGGCTGCCGTTTGAAGCCAGAATACACCTGAAAATCGCTTGTTTGACCCACAAGGCTGTACACCTGAGCTCACCTAGATACCTCGCTCAGAAGCTGACGATTTCAGGAGGCTCCAGGAACACTAGAGGCACAAACAATCTTTTGCTAAAGCCTAAAAGATTCCGCAAGGAAAAAACCTATAAACGCTCTTTCTCAGGAATGGCCCCCAGGATTTGGAACTCGCTCCCCCCTGAAACAAGGCTCATCACCTCTACCATACTGTTCAAGAGAGAAGTAAAAGCAATCCTCATGGCTAAATACACTTGAACGACTATTGGGGAAAACTACAAAGACTCGATACTCATCTGTACTACTTGTTCGAACCCTTGTATCTTATGTTGACTCTGAAATTGATTTACTTGATTGTTTTATGATATCACTTCGATGTACTCCTAACATGATTGATGTATCTGCGTATACATGCTCCCCTCCTCTGTAAAGCGCTCTGATATCTGAGAAGATCTTGTTCGCGCTATATAAAACTTTCAAAATAAATAAATAAAATAAAATATGATTAATGCAAATTTCTCTGCCATTCGCGGAAGCATGTTTATTTTCCATGGTCCAAGATTCTACGTGTAGACTAGTCAGTCTCCACGAGTATCACTTCCCCGTGCGCATCCATCTACACACAACATTACATCATTTTAAACAATTTAAACTATTCACACTTTGTATAGCATTATTTAGTTGAACGGCATTACTTTTTGTTATCCAATAGGTGTAATAAAGTCGGGGGAATTCAGAGCACAGTTTCAATTTGTGGGCCCGGTAGAAAACATTAGGGCTATACAAGCGCCTGGTGGGATTTATATTTGAATGCGGTTTGACAGGCTAGAAAAATATATTTTATTTTTATTGGCACAGAGTGTTCTGCTCTGCTTTAACACAGCCATGCTGTTATAGCATGCGGCTTAACGAGCACATAAAAAATAAGACATTGTTTTACATAGAAGTGTAAAATTAGATGGCAGCAAAGGGCCGTCTGACCCATATTCCTGTCTGCTCTTAACACTTGTGAACCTTATTGATTTCTGTGGTTACTATTGCCTTTATAGTTCAATTAGCCACACACGTCTTAAACTCATTAAATTGTTCTGACTCTCGCCGCTTGCTGAGTTGTTCGTCTCTGCAGTCACAGCCTATTTCTAATCTTACTCCTGCACCTGTTTTTGCTCCAAACCTTCATTATTACTCTAGCTTTAGAGTGTAAAACGATGCTTGTCCCTTGAAATTTGTGTTCATACACTCAAAAAACGTGTATACCTCTACAGCACTGTCGTCTGTTACATATCTCGACCGTCATGTATATTTTTAGATTCTGTAGGTAGCAACGCTGGAGAAGTGTTGTTTTCACCAAAGGGCCACAGTGTGGGACATATGATGCCAGCTGAACGTCACCAAAGGGTAGGATAGTTAATTGACGCAGCACATCAATTTCACCTGAGTGTAATTAAACTGGGTACAAGAGGCTAACATTGGCCTATGAGCGCCTTTAGCAAAACAAGCATTCGCAAACGTAATGGATCTCTCTATTTTATAAGTAATGGTACTTCTTCTTTGATCATCAGGTTTGTGTGTGTGGTTGTGTTGATGCATGTGTGTTTGCATACATAAGTGTGTCTGTGCATCTGACTGTTTCTTATGTGTGTCCAAAGTAACAGTAACTCTTGCAGGCTGTTGGTAAATCGTGCCTTACACATAACGTTGCTATTGTTGTCTGAGGCTGCAGCTTGTAAGATTGGTGTAACATTTCTGCATTCACAGTGCGCTTATCAATTCATGAACTCACCTACATCCAGCTATCCACTCTTGCATTTATTTATAGAACCGTTCATCCACAATTTTATTCTTCCATCCACGCACTCATCCATTAAATATCTATACACTCAGCGGCATATGTTCAAGGTCTGGCCATAACTATCGCTAGCGCTAATTAGCTGCAGTTTTCTTACCGCTGTGTACTACTAAAAACTATCGCCTTCTTAGCGACATATTTACAAGATGTCGCTACACGGCGATAGCTTCAGGGATCAGCGGTGAAAAGTGCCAGTAAAATTAGCTTGATGGTGATAGGAATTCCGGCGTTAGCGGGGGGAAAACTAACAAAAGGCCCATTAGCGGCAAAAAAACACGTTAGTCAGCCCAATGTGTTTTCTTTGTCTCTATAGCCAAAAATAGCATATCAGTCGACCTCCAATGAAAAATGGGCAAAAAACCAAGGAAAAGCAGAATGGAGCAGCCAGGGCCAAATTCAGCACAGATCAACAACCCCCTATTGGCCCAACCTCCAGGATGACCAGCCAGAGTCCCAGGGCAAGAGAAAATGCAAGGCTACATCCATGAAAAGAGGTGCATCGCGGTGCAACACCAATGATACATCACTTTTCCCTACACCAGGGCTTCTAAATCCTTGAAAGCGCAGAAGTTCCCGGAGCCTAGAGGCCTCGCCGGTCATGCATCTGGAGCCTGGATACCTCACTGGTCCTGCGATCTGAGTCTGGATGCCACGCTGGACCTGCGTCTGGAGCCTGGAGTGGAATGTGAAGGTGCTGTGGAGTCGATGAGCTGTGGTGGTAGACATTGAGGCGCAGCGATCGCCCATACCTGGTGGTGAAGTTTGGCCGGGCTCATGGAGAAACGTTGCTGACCTGTGTGAGAAGACCACTTGAGCTCCTTGGAGCTGTGAATGGCAGAGGTGCTCCTGCGCACCAACATAAGGAGGTCTGCATCGCATACTGCGATCCCCCACTACACTGGGGTGCACGGAGGGGATTACCATTGGTGGTCAACGCCTCTCTGCATCTCAGGCCAAATGAATTTGTGCTGGCTGAACACTGTGGAGGGTGAGGCCACTGAGCTGCGCCAAACTTTTGTGGCGGTAGAGCTGCACCTTCACGCCTAAGGGGGCCCTACTGCATCACCTGCATCTGGAGGTTCCCCAGTGCACCTGACCGCGACTGCTGTAACCAGGCTTGTGAAATTCCATTTGGCTGAGGCTCCTGCTGGCTGAATCACAGATTTGGAGATAGTACAGCTGATTGCGCCACAGTGTCGCTGTCCAGGTAAGGAGAAGGTGGCACGCGTATTTGAGGAGGACCAGGGGTCGATTCGCCCATGACTAGCACCTGGTGTGATGCACCCCCAGTGGCGGCTCAGCCGCAATGACGGAAGAGCATCACCCCACTGCTTTCAAGCAGACTCAGGAGAGCAGGAGCAATGAAGACACAGGACCCGGCCTGAGGTAAGATGTCTTTCATTTAAATATTTACAACACTTGCTCACACACACCCGCATCCCCACCCCATCCAGTGCCCTTGAGTGCAACTCTAAAACTAACCCTTGCATCCCAAAATACACCCTGAACTCTAAAAGTCTTATTTGACCCCCCCAAAACACACCCCGGAACCTAAAATTCATCTTTGACCCCCAAAACACACCCTAAAATTAATCTTTCAGCCCAAAACACACCCCAAGTTTGATATTTTACTCCATAATACACCCCAAATAAAACGCATACCCACCCTAAAACTCAGAAAACAACATTACTAACCTCACAATGCGTTGGATTGGAATGCGATGTAAAGGCACCTGCGTTGTTGTAGTTGTGTTGTAAAGGCATTACGATGTAATACCTGTGTTGTAATGGACGTCTCCCGTGCCAAAGGCAAGCTATAGGCAAGTCCGTCTGTGTTCGTCTACCCCTGGACCATGCTCAGCACCCAGGCCCCTTCCTTTTGGACACTCCACCACTACAATGCCAGCACCCTCCTCGCCATCAACCCTGGATGCCACATCGCCTGGCAGGACCAACCTCTGTTCCGGACCAGACATCACCATCACTGACAGCTACTAAATTACCCGCAAGGACCAACCCGACCGTCCAGGAGGAGGCATTGCTGTTGTGTAAAGGTAGGGCCGATGTCGACCAAGAACCTTTAAGTATTGCCCGGCGTTAGCCGCCTCTCATACCACTCGAATTTATCAAACAAAGAGGCAGGCACTGGAGACTGGAAGGCAGGAAACAGGAGTTTATTCCGACGGAGCAGAACACGTCAAATCAGACAACAGGGTATCTTCTCGAGGTGCTCTGAACGCATCTCTGAGGCCTGGCCTCTTATACACAGGTTTATGGTCTTTATTACAGTTTATTACATGTGGCACATTCCTGCAAACACTTTGAAGTACGGAAAGACATCCTCGGAATCCCCACTTTGAGCCAATTCCCACATACATTTACAGTAGAAGTCCCCACCCCGGTCACAGTAGGTGATGACTGTCGCGCAGCTGGACATTCTGCCGGTTCCCGGAATGTGTGCGGTTGATAGGATCTCATGGGGTGGGGGCTTTGATCAGTTGTAGATCCTTTGAAGAGAGAAGCTTCCTACTGTATGGGGGCAATAAACTGCATCCCCAGGGTCAGGTGGCGGCCTGGGAACGAGCAGGACAATCAGGCACAGAGGAAAGTGGGGGTGGTCAAAGGATGTATGATCATGAAAGGGATGGAGGGAGGTGTTGGCTGGGTACGGGATGTGGTTCCGAGGCAGGGTTGCGCCGAATGGGAGGTTTATGGCCCAAGCATGTGAGAGCGGGGGCTGTCAACGTGCGGGGGATGCTTGCGAGGTTAGAGGGAGAGAGAGAGAGACGCGCTGGATATCGGCAGTGGGCAGAGAGGCCATGGTATTCAAATTGGCTGCTACTTACGCGCACATATATGAGCCTGAAAAGGGACAAGATGGCGCCGATAATATTGATGTCGCAAACTAGATTTCAACAGTCCTCCCTTTTCAACATATCTAGCCAGCTTGTCAATCTATGTCTATCCCCATTATGTTACGGACCTCGACCTCGTACATAGCTCTCAAGCGTTCGGCTTCAAAGTCCAGAGTCTTAGGGCAGATACAGTTTGTACAAAGTGAGCACAGGGGGGGCAAGCATTGAATACCCAGGCAGAACCCACATATTATGACAATCGGTATCAATACGATCATAAACAACCTCCACCCCCAGTTCTTTATAGTACTCCAGAACCAACTCCCAAGCGACCATTCTTCTTGTTCCTGGTGAACTTCTGAGGAACGTCTGTGGAGGTGTTCAATGGCTTTGTACACTGAGGGTGAATTGTCCGGTATGTAGGTGCAACAGCTGGACCCAATGCTACGGCATGCTCCTCCGTGATCCGCTAGAACCACATCTAGAACAAGGCGGTTCTAAAGAGCCACCAGGCGGACCGCCTGAAGCTCGGCTGTATTGTTTGTGAGGATGCCAGCTGTAATGTTCATTGTCGTTTCAACTGCTTGGGTCAAATGTCGGATGGCACGGCTGTTCGCCATCGGACCCCAGAGCGGAACAAGTCCCTTCAAAGTATCCAGGAACTGTGCTCCGGTGGAGTCGGCTTGCTCAATGTCTTTTGCTCGCTTTTGTCGGTGATGGTTTGCTGGAGCCACATAGGTCGGAGGAAGGATGAAGGCAATGTAGCAGGTACCCCCTAGCCTTTGGGGAGCCAGGTGTAGGCTTTTTTACCACAAAGTACATATTCGGAGAAGTGTCAAAGGAGGGTGGATCAGTTGAGACCAAAGTTCTGGTGATGCGGCAAGCGCTGCGGCCTACCAGCTGTGTCCCAAGACCTTTGATGCATACAAGGCCCGAGACATTTACGACAGATAGGGCCACAGTCAGGGTGGCAGCTGTACGTTTCCAGAGGTAGGAGAAAGTGGGTCTGGTTGGGTTGTTGAACACCTGCATTTCAATACGTTCTTTGACAGGGATGTCCATATGAATAGAGTCGTTGGATGTCAGATGGCAAAATTGTGCAGCAGTTTTCCCTGTTTTGTTCTGCCAGACCCCATGAAAGAAATGTGTCATAGTTCTGCTGGAAGTAGCATTGTCTCTGTAGCTTTCTTGCAAGAGGATCAGCCAAGCAAGGCAGGAACCGTGAATGGAGAAAGGTGAAGGGATGAAAGGGATGGAATGTCCAGTGGCGTGGGGTAACACCCACAGATTCAGCAGTTTGTGGCATTGGTGGCAAGGTTGTGCTGGTGCAGCAATTGCACGAAGGAGTTGTTCCAAAACTCCTTACGTCTTTCTCGGAGTTGAGGTGAAAGAGAGACCAGGTAGTGTTCTTTCATTGTGGTAGGCTGTGCAGTGGTTAGAAATGTCTTATGAGCTGGTGCACTCTCTTCCATGATCCAGAGGGTGGTCATGAGGAGGCAAAAGAGAAGGGCAATAAAGAGAGCAATAGTCTTTGAGCTGTGTATTTTGTCAGTCTTTGGGTTTCTGTAGTGAGTCTTCGGATGTCCGGTTGCTTCCATCATCTTCGTGTCGGGGGCTTCCATCATCTTCATATCGGGCGCTTCCATCATCTTCAAGGAACTCGGTAGTGGGCAGAACCACAAACTTCGTTTGGCTTCTCTCCTGGCATCCTTAGTAGTGTTAGGCCACCGCTCTGAGAATTGTAACTTAGTCAGTGGTCTGCTTAGCCGAAGCTCCCTCCTTTCGTCGCAGGTTATACCCTTCTCTGGATGGCACAGTAGGATCGGGAAATTCTGTCAGTTCAAGTGTCTCTTTATCAGGGTAACAGCTCAGGGATGGTCGATCTTTGTTCAGGAGCTCTTCTTGGGTGGCCACGTCTTCGGTCGTCGTCAGGGTTGAGGAGATCTTTTTGTAGTGGTGCGCATGTAGCCAGTTCCGTTTACCTTCCACTCAAAGAGCTGTACGGGTGGTGATCAAGACTTGCCAGGGGCCCGTCCAGCGAGGTTCCAGACTCTTTGCACGCTGAAAGTTCTTGACTAATACATAGTCACCGGGTTGGATATCGTGTCCGAGGCCCCTGGAAGCGTCAGGAATGGCATGCAGCACCTGTTGATGGATAACAGAGAGTGTCTTAGTCAGATTGTACAAATATTCAGACATTAGGACGTCCGGGATGTCGTGAATGGATGTCGGTTTTGGTGCAGACCAAATACTCATGGGTCAGCCGAAAACAACCTCGTAAGGGGTCAAATGGTGTTTGGTGGGGGTGGAACGCATTGCCAGCGGGAGAGCGTCTGGCCATTTCAGTCCTGTGGTAGCCACTATCTTAGCTAGTTTGAGCTTCAGTGTAGCATTATGTCGCTCAACTAGTCCAGCAGATTGGGGGTGGAAGACTGCATGAAATTTTTGTTTTACACCCAACCCTTTCAAGATGAGTTGAATAACTCCGGCTACGAAGTGGGGGCCATTGTCGCTCCACAAAATTTGACAAAGGCCGTAGCGAGGGAAGAATTCTTTCAATAGTACCTTTGCAGTGGCAATGGCAGTGTTGTCGCGAGTTGGATAGGCTTCCACCCACTTGCTAAATGCGCACACGACAACAAGTACATATTTCAGGCCTTGGCATCTTTCTAGGTGGATGTAGTCCATCTGTAGGACTTCAAATGGGTGGTTGGGAACCCCAAACCCTCCCAGTGGTACTTCAGTTCCTTTCCCAGGGTTGTGTTGCAGGCATATCAAACATTGTTGGACCAGACGTTTAGCAGAGTCTGTGATCCTGTCATTGTGCCAAACTTTGGAGACAAGTTCGGCCATAGAGGCAGATCCTATGTGTGCAGGTGAGTGTGCCATGGTCAGTATGGGGATCAGGTATGAATTGGGTAGCAACCATTTGTTCGTGTCTTTTGTCCGCCAGCAGCCTTCATCGTCTTTCAATCCCACCCGTGCCCATTCAGTCAATTTGTGTGGTGAGCTGGCCATCTGGATGTCCCTAATAGTTTCCCTAGCGTCCGTCCATTTTTCTGCTTGTGACCTGGTCACATACATGCGCGTCGTTGCCCGGGCATTGATGTTGGCCAGTGCATTCCCCTGCCCAATAATGTCTGTCACCTTTTTGTGTGCCTGGCATTTGATTACTGCAAGTTGCTTGGGAAGGAGGACCGCTTCAGTCAGGGCGGAGACTAGATCTCCGTGTAAGATGGGTGTGCTGTGTGAGGTCAGGAACCCCCTCTCCTTCCATAAGAGCCCAAAATTATGAACCACCCCGAAGGCATACTGGCTGTCTGTGTAAATGTTTGCTGTGGTTCCTGCTGCTAGAATACATGCTCGTGTGAGGGCAATCAGTTCTGCTGCCTGTGCAGATCGTTGCGTGATGCGGGCTGTCTCTACTACAGTTTGGGCTGTGGTAACTGCATATGCAGCTGAGGTGGTGCCGTCGGGGAGTTTGATGCAAGAGCTGTCCACCCACAGCTCTCCGTCAGGGTCTGGGAAGGCAGTGTCTCGGAGGTCAACCCTACTCCTAGTCTGTTCGTCCGTGAGGGTCACACAGTCATGTATAGGGGACACATTGGGATCGTTCTCAGGAAGGGGCAACAAAGTGGCCGGATTCAGCGTAGTGCATCTTTTCAGTGTGATGTGGGGTGCAAGCAGAGTCAGTTCGTACCCAGTCAGCCGTGCACTAGTCAGATGTTGCGTCTTAGTCTGGTTCAGGAGGGTGTCGACCGCATGGGGTACTAACACCGTGAGGGGGTTCGAGAGTACGATCCCCTCACTTTGTCGGATAGAGATAGCAGCGGCAGCTACATCTCGAAGGCAGGCAGACAAAGCTCTGGCTACGGGGTCAAGAGTGGCAGGGAAGTAAGCACATGGGCGTTGCTTGGGGCCGATGGACTGGGTCAAGACGGGCAAAGCGCATCCCTCCCTTTTTCATGAGTGTAGAGGGAGAAGGGTTTGTGTAATCGGGGGTTCCTAGGACGGGGGCTGAGCAGAGGGCATCTCGTAGTTCTTTGAAGGAGGATTGGCATTCTCCAAGGGAGCGGGAAGGGGACATCTTTAGCCAGCAGGGAGAGCAGTGGTTTTACAATGAGGCTGAAATTTGGCAACCACTGTCAGCAGAAGAGGTGAGGCCTAGCAGGGAGCGGACTTGTTTCTAGGTTTTAGGGACAGGAGTTTCTAAAATGGTCTGAATTTGATCGGGCGTAAGCTTTCTCCTGTCTTTGGACAAGAGGTGGCCTAGTTAGGTAACCTGGGGTTGGCAGAATTGCAACTTCTTCTTGGAGACCTTGTGGCCATTTTCCGCAAGTAAGTGCAGGAGCTGGATGGTGGCTGTGACTGCAACTGGAGTGGTGTCGGCCGCCAAAAGGATATAATCGACGTACTGTATCAACACCACTCCATCTGGTAACTGGACTGCGTCCAGTTGTCTCTTGAGGGCCTGGCTATAGATGCTGGGACTTTCGGTGTACCCTTGGGGTGCTCGACAGAATCTATATGAGCGGGATTTTAGGGTGAAGCCGAAGAGGTATCGGCTGTCTGGGTGGATGGGGATGGAGAAGAAAGCGTTCTTGAGATCAATGACAGTGCAGGTGGTGGCAGTGGAAGGAATCAGGGTCAGAATAGTGGTGATATCTGAGACTACAGGGTACTGAGGTACAACTACTTTGTTTACCTCAAGTAGGTCGATTATGAAGCGGTACGCTTTCTCATCTCCCTCACCTTGCTTCTTTATAATGGGTAGGATAGGGCTGTTGCAAACATTGCTAACTACCTCCTCTACCACTCCTGCATCTATCAGGGACGGGATAATCTTTGCCAATGCCTTCTCGCCCTCGGGCGATATCCGATATTGTGGAAGTTTTGGGAGTATTGCGTCTTGTCAAACAGTTATATGCACCGGGTCGATCATCATGCGTCCTACGTCCGAGTCAGTCTTGGGCCACAGATATGGGGGTAGAGTGTCAAGAAGGGACAAGTCAGCATCAGTGATGGAAAACATGCGTCGGGTGGGACAAAGTCTGAGCAGAGTCGGGTTGTCGTACAAAAAGACTCGAACTCCGTCTTGCGAACACCTAATAGTAGCCCGGAAATGCTTCAGTAAGTCAAGTCCCATAATGGCATCAGGGGTGTTGGATGAAAGCAAAAACGTTGTGTCAGTGGTGTTATTTTCTAGGTCAAAGGAGATCGGTGTAGACAAGGGATTAGTGGAGGGCGTTCCATCGAAACCTATCGATGTTACAAGTGAGCCAGACAAGGGTGCCCTTGGAATCAGTTGTTTATATAACGCACTACGTGTTGCGCCAGTGTCTACCAGAAATGGAGACTTCGTACCCAGGACCTTAGCGGTGACATAAGGACCTTGCTGGTCAACATAGAGCTCGACTGGATCCCTCCCTTGCCCTTGGCAGTCCTATGCGAAGTTGTGAGTGTCGTCGCAGTCAGACTGTTGGTACTGGTTCTGTCGAGGACGGTCAAATGTGTTCGGTCTGCCTGGCCTGTCGTTGTTGGCGTCGTACGTGGACCCTCGTCCCTGTCCTCTATTTCTAGGCCCACCCGCTACGTCTCTTGTGTCCCTATTCTTGTTCATTTCTAACAGAACCAGACACTGGGATTTCCAATGGCCGAATCCCTTGCAAAATGCACACTGGTTCTCGTCAATGTCTTTACGTCCAGCATAGGGTGCGGGTGTACGGTCTTTAGGGGGTGGGTTTCTAGGAGCATTCGACTGGTAATTTCCCTTGTACTGCTCTCGTCCTATAGTCACCCCCTGTAACTGTGCGATCATCACCCTTTCTTCCAGGTCCTTTTTCTTTTTCTCTGTCGCCCTATCATTCTCGTTCTTCTGATGCTCATAATACTGGGCCATCTGAAGGATAGCCGCAGGCTTGGAGGCCGGCCAACTACTCTCGCTAGCCTGTAGTTTCTGAGAGACCTCCTGTGACAAACCTTTAACATAGTTCTGAACAAACAGATGATGTCCGGTTGCAGTGGTCATGTCCTGTCCGCTGCAATCGGAAAACACTGTTTCAAAATGGGAGAAGTATCCTGATACGTCTTCCTGGGGTTTCTGGCGGCAGGTCGTTACTATCGACCAGTCCACCTTCTTTTCTGGGATCAGGGTTTTCAGTTTCTGCACGATCTTGTCTGGGAGTTCTAGAATGGATTTCAAAGGTTTCTGTCCAGGCTCTCGTTGCCTGTCTATGCCATCGAGTTGTGACCAGGTATGTCCGAACAGCTCAAGGTGGTCAACTTTCCGGATTTGCTTCCACACATCAGCTGGCAGACATAACCTGAAAAACAAATCAATGTCGGCTAGGGTCATAATCGTTGAACCTAAGGCTGTACCTAATTCAGTGTAAAAGGCAGTGGGGTCGGAACGTCAGGATATCTTGTCGATCCCATGGTTGGTAGACCCAGTTATATACTACCCTCCCTCTCGCATCTTGATGGTTAACGTCATCATGCGTTCCCTGTCCTCGTGGGGGAACCCAGTAAGGAGCTTATAGGCATCATTGTATTAGTTTGTTGTATTCGAGGTTCAGTCGCTACAAGAGTCGTAGTTTTAGCTTCCATCCTCTGTTCAGTGAGGTGGCGGAAAACTTCAAGCGTACGCGTGAAGAGGTCCGTCACGTCACACTCACCCTCATCCCTGGTGTCAACCTTTCTATACAGAGTCGTTAGGTTCTCGGGACCTTTGTCCCGGTATCGGTCCTCATAAGCATTTAGGGTGTGGTAGCAAAATCGCACGACAAAGTGTTGTCTGTTGCTATCGGCATATGAATTGTAAATATCCATTACGTACTCCTCACTCTCTTTCCATTCCACCAGTGTCTTTACTATCTTATCGATCCCTGCTCGCTCATCTTTGCTCAACCTGTTCATTCTAGTGGAATCTTTCTTTCTCGTCTCAGGGTTGTCTAATGCTGCTGCTTGCGCTGCGCTGAGTACGAGGGGTTCGGCCGGCGCGGAGGCCATGAGGACCGAGGCCCTGGCACTATTCTCATCTGTGCTTGGGGGCTGCGGTCGCTGCACTAAGGGTTGGGTAGGGGCATATGGAGGGGGCATGTAGATGATTGGAGGACCTAGTAATTGATCATCGTTCGCTCGCTGTTTCGAGGGTAACTCGGGGTAGAGCGTAGATGGTGTTCTAATGGGACACTGGCTCGACGTTTCGGACTCTTGCGTCTGCTTGGCTTCCTCTCTCTCCTTTATCTCTTCCTCTAACTTTCTGGCAGCTAGGTGAGCTGCTTTTCGTAGCTCTTTCTCTAATCTGACTTAGTTTCTCTTTTTTCGTTGTTCTGCTTCTTTGCGCCACATGGCGAGACTATCAAGCATAGTGGGCGTTGTCTTATCGTTTCGAAGGGCTGTTTCCAGCACGTTTATCTTATCTTCGTCGAAGGATCCACTGACTTTCCTGATCCTTTTTTGTATATTTGTGCCATAGCTTGCTATAGGCTATAGCGACTAGTCCATGCTTCATGAACATGTCCTTAATTAGGGGTGCCTTCCAGTGGAGCTGGATGGTTCATCTCTAATAAGCGGTCCGGGCTGAACCAACTACCAATCAGTGGGGGGAAGATAGGCATGACAGAGAACAACGGGGGACAAAGGTCCGCACTACCTTTCCTTCACTACTTGCAAAGACTAGACAGAATATTTCTATTCTACGTAATTTGCAAACAGAGAATATCTCAAAAGAACCAACTTCGAACAGTCAATGTTCGGACAATCATTAAATCAATCAGTTGAGAGAAAAATAGGCACGACAGATTACAACGGGGACAAAGGTTCGCGTTACCAACCCTTCACTATCTGCAAAGGAAGAGAGAATATTTCTATTCTTCCCCGTTTGCAGGCAGAGAATATCTCAAAAACAATCAATAAGCAATACTAGTATTTTCAAACAATCAAACAATCGTTTCGCAATTTGTCATGCTACACGACCTTACCCAGACCGCATGGACAGTTTCTCGTCTTCCGCTTCCAGCGCCCGATCGTCCTCTATTCTCCGTAATTGTCGCGGCACTCCTGATGGTTCCCAGTCAGGACCGTAGATCAATCGAGAGAGGTCTGCTCGGAACTGGTGAAGTTCGGATGATCGGCTGCCAGACGAGGGTCTATCGGGCAGGTGCACTTCCTGATCGTTGCAGTCGTTTACTCTGTCATCAGGACCTCTCCCACTGGATCCACGTGTCGCTGATGGGCCCCACGTTTGGGACGCCACTTGTGGAAAGGTAGGGCCGATGTCGACCAAGAACCTTTAAGTTTTGCCCGGCGTTAGCCGCCTCTCATACCACTCAAATTTATCAAACAAAGAGGCAGGCGCTGGAGACTGGAAGGCAGGAAACAGGAGTTTATTCCGACGGAGCAGAACACGTCAAATCAGACAACAGGGTATCTTCTCGAGGTGCTCTGAACGCATCTCTGAGGCCTGGCCTCTTATACACAGGTTTATGGTCTTTATTACAGTTTATTACATGTGGCACATTCCTGCAAACACTTTGAAGTACGGAAAGACATCCTCGGAATCCCCGCTTCGAGCCCGTTCCCACATACATTTACAGTAGAAGTCATCACCCCGGTCACAGTAGGTGATGACTGTCGCACAGCTGGACATTCCGCCGGTTCCCGGAATGTGTGCGGTTGATCGGATCTCATGGGGTGGGGACTTTGATCAGTTGTAGATCCTTTGAAGAGAGAAGCTTCCTACTGTATGGGGGCAATAAACTGCATCCGCAGGGTCAGGTGGCGGCCTGGGAACGAGCAGGACAATCGGGCACAGAGGAAAGGGGGGTTCATCAAAGGATGTATGATCATGAAAGGGATGGAGGGAGGTGTTGGCTGGGTACAGGATGTGGTTCTGAGGCAGGGTTGCGCCGAAAGGGAGGTTTATGGCCCAAGCATGTGAGAGCGGGGGCTGTCAGCGTGCAGCGTGCTTGCGAGGTTAGAGGGAGAGAGAGAGAGATGCGCTGGCTATCGGCAGTGGGCAGAGAGGCCATGGTATTCACAATGGCTGCTACTTACGCGCACATATATGGGCCTGAAAAGGGACAAGATGGTGCCTATAATGTTGATATTGCAAACTAGATTTCAACAGCCGTCACCTACAGAAGCGCACTCTGACTGGCCATGCCCTCTAATGCCCCAACGGTGACAATGGAACACCTCAACTTCCAGATCTGGTACAACCCCAACCCCATCTTCTGTGGCACCCTCATTTGCAGGCACCCCAGCCCATTTACCACTATTTTCTAATACCATTGTTGACCTCATTGCACCGCAGGCTCTCCCATCTACCGACGACGTCCTACTCAGTGAAGTCTTCTTCCACCTACACAATCCCAGTAACCAGAACACCACCCCTTTTTGGGGTAGCTCAAACACATCAGATTCAAGCACCTTGTCACTGCAGCAAGCCACATAGCAGGACACACGGTCAAGCACGTCTCCTCCGCCAGCGGAATTTTCAACTTTAGCCACACCACAGTACTCTCCTGGATCACCCATCATTGTGTAGATCTTGTCTTCACCATGCCCCCCTTGCACCACTGCCATCATCGCCCCCCCCGCAGATGGATTAAGCCACTGAAGAACTTCTCATCAACTCCCTCAGTTCCACCACTCTGCCAACGCTTACAGGCGATAACACCACAGCGCACGACTGCCACCAATGGATCTCCAACTGCGCTGACACCCTGGCACCCCTCACGAAAATATGCCATATTTGCAAAGTGATGTATGTAGGAATATGCGTGAACTTGTGAAGTCCTATGCCATGTCATACCTGCATCAGGTATGATGTGTGCAGGGTTTGCGTTCCCACACAAAAAGGCTTCATAGGAGTGGCACAGTGAAATCCATCAGTTTTCACTGCAAAAATTGTAGGAGAGCACAGCGTCTGTACCTTACGCCTGCCTGATGGCAGGCATAAGGGTGACACAGTGCTACATGGATAGGCTGGCCCCCATGCAGGGCTGGAGTAACTTCATGCTTGTGATGCAACTGCAGCAATGTGTGACTTTAGCGCAGACAGATACGTCAGGAATCCAGACTTATCTCAACTTGTCGCAGCACTCCAACACTTTTCTGTGGCCCAGGAATGTGCACCGTCTTATTGATGATGTGCATTCCTGCCCTGTAGTTTTGTCCCAGGGCAACACAGCAACATTGCTTGCAGCGCTGTCCAGCACCATAACCTGCTGAAATACGGCCCAAGTGTTGTCTTCATTTTCAAGACCAGCTATTTTCTGGTCTTAAAAAACAGCCTTGAACTTCAGTTCGAGGCAGTTTTTTTAGTCCTCCTAACTTCAAAAATTCCCTTGTAAATATTGCAAAGTGGGGCTAGTGGCAGTTTTTGCACGGGAATGCCTCCCTTGCATGTCATTATCACTAACAGAAGTGGTGATCTTTTCTATGGACGTTGACACCAGAAAACTGTTGCTAACAGAGGTTAGCGACAGCTTGTACATATGGCAATGAAAATATCACTGCCGAAAGGTCAAAAAAGAGCTACTAAGGCAGTGTTAACTCCTTGTACATATGCCCCATGGTGTTTCATCCAACCATGCACTCAATTGTTCATCCAACTGCAGCAACATTCCTACATTCATCACCTCACTCATCCTCAAACTCATTAATTTGCGAATCAATTAAGCACATTTACTTATGAATTAGCCAGACCTATTTGCTTTGCCAATGCTTGTTTGTGTGTGCACTACTGACACATGGTTGAAATGCACAAGACAATATGAAGTTAAATTACTAGAACTTCTTCTAATCATTCACCTGTTACAATTTTCAGCAAGTACGATTCTTAAATAGGAACAGCATCGCCTCTTCAGTGGCGTTACACCCCCAGACATCATGTGCCAAGTACATACTCTCTGCTCCACCAAAAACTGTTCCTCATTACATTAAACTGGCGCATAATCATTGTTTCACCTTTGAGAATAAACGCGTTGCTCCTTTAAGTAATCTCTAATCTTACTGTGTAGTCTTTGGCCTCTCCTTCTATATTCCCATTTTGCATATCTACATTGAAGGATGTGAACCTCCATCTAGCCGGCATCTTTTACACTGTTTCATTTTTATTAAAGCTCCATTTTGTCACAAGCTGCAAATGCTCAAGATGCACTTTTTTGTCTGGCGCAATTCCATTTGGGAGAAAACCATGCCTCTATGATTCATGGATTCTGCCTCATACAAGCACAAATCTCTCCTAGATCTCACTCCTTGATCGACCCACTGCTTCGTACAAGCATCTTTCTCTTTGTTCAGATTTAAGTGCTTACCTGTGTGGACTAGCGCCGGAATACTCCATAGGGCTGCTGTGAGCTTTAGACATTTCTGTTAATCATCATCACCAATTAATCCACACCCTCACTCACTCTACCCAATGACTTTTAAACGTCTCTATACATCATCCATGGAGACACACCCGTACTCCTTTCCATCTACTGCCCCTTTTAAGCATCACTCTCTTCATAGCTCACTGAACTACACCCTCAAGTTTTCGTCTTTACTTTCTCTTGCAAGCACTTCTCGCTATACCAGCTATCGTTCCACAGTCTCACTTCGTTCTGCTCTTAAAAAGCTGCCAATAGGACATAGGCCATCTCTGACAACCTCAACCTGTTCCGGCTTTTTAGCGAACAATACATTACATTCTGTGACAACTTCAATGTGTTCCAACTATTTAACCAACAACACACTGCATTCTGGCACTCATACCTTCACCGTTATCCTTGTGCCTAGAGGGTTAAAAATATCAATTACAAGAAGCGCTGCGCCCATCATCTCCTTGTGTTTGCTTTGTTCGTGCTAAGTTGGCAGGGTATGCCCAGACATGGGTCCCTTGCTCACTTTGCCACTGGATTCAAGCTAGCCTGGCTGATGAGGGGTGTTACCCTGAAACTGGCCTCAGGATGCTTGTTTCTGGTCCCTGGAAGACCTGGCTTGGTACTTCAGGATGGACTGTTCCAATAAAGAACAGGGTGAAGAATGATTTGCATATGGATGGGTCTGAACTGGGGTGGCGAAGTGAACTAAAGAACGATGATGGATTTAACCCAGATCTGTGACTGGGGTGAGTGTCTGAAAAATGTCAGTGTTACGTCCATCATCTCCTTGTGTTTGCTTTGGTGCGTAAAGAGGCAGCAATGGATGTAACATCCGACTAGGAACTCGCCTGGCATGTTGCTCCTACTAGCATTTCTCTCAGATTCATCTGTGCATCCATAGCCTCACCCCTTTCCCCCACTTTCTTATGATCATCCTCATTTTGACACTCTTACTTCATACTAATGTCTCTGCAAGCACCTGTGCTTCAAGACTTGATTATTTGATGGTACATTTAAAACAAAAAGGAAAAATGAAAGAATACAATTGGCCAGTATTTGGTATAGTTCCTACAGGTGGCTAAAATGGAAAGCAAGTGCCAGATCAGTATTGGTTGAAAGGGGGCCTTCTAGACATTTTGTCTAATGGCAGTGAGTCCCACAAATAACCATGCTGCCATTCTCAGCAATTCTCTGCAATTATTTATCGTTTAAGCTTTCCAGTGTGCCAACATGTTTTACTGGCAGCTCATCCATTTTGCAGGTAGCCATCTTCTTAGAAGGCAGTGACACGTTGCGTGACAGTACCACTTGAATGACGCTGCCATCAAAAAGCACCAAGAGCGACAAGCAACCATGGAAGACCCAATGCAGGGGCATAGCTGAAAACTCCACACAGAAAAAGATAGGTCAGGCCTGCTAATTTTACTGAAAATTCACCTCCCCCAGTAACGAAATCGGCCCCCACTATTCTCGCCTTCTAGGGAAACGCCCGTTGCCGGGCACTGCAATTCCGGCGGGGCCTACTCCAGGGTAGAAATATTTGAGAGCTTTTTTACAAGCCCCTTGCGCACCCGTACGTCACTTATCCCAGGTTAAAAATGACGCAAAAGTGTAGCAAGAGGCTTGTAAATAGACCCCTTGGTATTTTGATGGCACGGAGGGGCCGTTTTCCAATCAGAAGCTAAGTTAAGTATCTCAGCAGACAGTCCAGAAACACCTGCGCGCATTGATTTTTTAATTGGCAATATCGGCTGTTTACAACGGAAGAGCACCATTAACACTTCTAGGCAGGTTTGCAGAATTTCAGCCATTTGAAAAGAAAGCAGTCACCTCGCAATAGGAAGCGCGTGCCTTGGCACAGGCAGCACCTACAATTCTTATCAATGTTTACATGTTAAGCTTTGGCATAGTCTATACAACAGTTCGCCGGAAGCTGCGTTAGCTGCTGGTCTACTTTGCTCTAATGAGGAGGACATTTTCTCCACTAGAGAAGTGGGGAGGAGGGGGGGGGGATGTGCTGAGAAATGGAAATGCATTTCTGGAGTGACTTACCACGCTTTTCTTTTAATTTCTGCCCAGCAGAGTTAGACTGCTAGATGTACTACGCTTCTGCTTGTTGTGATTACGCTTTTTTAGTTAACACTTTGATTTTTGCAAAGCATATTACATTGAACCTTCTTGGTTGTTTCCTTGGGAGTATTCTAAATGCAAATTTCACCTTAACGACATGTTTTCCTACACAAAGAAAAGCACGCTTTCCCCACTGACTCATTCTATAATCTTTATTTGCTGCTGGGACAATGATAAGTGTTGTCCTTGGAGTCCTGTCGAACAAAAATGCAGCATATCTTACCATTTATTGACGTGATTAAATGAATTCTTCAAGGCAGATTATGAAAACATTAATCCATTTTGTGATTCGCAGAATTACAATTGATGTTTTGTGGTACAATAAAATCCAAGTGTATTTGCTGATGTAGGCATCAATTTTTTTTTTCATGAAACACTTCCATCTACAGATGCAGGGCCGGCTTTAGGGCAATGTGACCGGTGCCACCGCACCAGGCGGTGCGCTCCGGGAGACAATGGGACAGATTTACAAGACCCTAACGCCACTTTTGCATCACTTTTAACATGGTCCAGGAAGGTCAGAGGGAGGAGGGGGCGGGAAGAGGAACCAGGTGCGCGCGGTGGACGGCGCAAGCACTGCTGGACCTCGCAGTCCCGCTCCCCTCTGCAGGCGCCGTCTGTGACACTCCCCCAGGCGAGGTGACCGAGCCGAAACGCTCCCAGGTCACAAAGATGGTCTGTTAAGGGTCTCCGCTGTTGATACTGCCCCCAGTATGGCCACAAGCACAATCCCGAAATTGCACGCTTCACGAGCGGCGCCCGCGCCAGCGGGGGCCGCGAGGAGTTTTGTAGCGTCCAGGAAGGTCAGAGGGAGGAGGGGGCGGGAAGAGGAACCAGGTGCGCGCGGTGGACGGCGCAAGCACTGCTGGACCTCGCAGTCCCGCTCCCCTCTGCAGGCGCCGTCTGTGACACTCCCCCAGGCGAGGTGACCGAGCCGAAACGCTCCCAGGTCACAAAGATGGTCTGTTAGGGGTCTCCGCTGTTGATACTGCCCCCAGTATGGCCACAAGCACAATCCAGAAATTGCACGCTTCACGAGCGGCACCCCATAATAACAACCCATAATAACAATCCATCCCACCTATACCAGCTATATTATCACAATAAAAGGGGTGTCATTTTTACTAAAGCAGGCCTACCGGCTTTGTCTGAGTGTCACAACATTGGTAAAAGGAAAACAAATGTATAATCCACCATTGCAACACCACTGAAAACAATGAGGATATTACCAACATTCAACACTATTCATTGTGGTATTAAGCCTTGCATTGTCAATCATCAACATTGTCGATAGAGCATTGTACTGAATAACATATCCTGTAGTCTTATTACTCCTTTTACAAATGCTTCAAATATAGCCAAAGGACCAACCAAACAGATTTCCACGCAAATCCAAGCCCATGTACAAACGTGCAGGCTCAGGGAGAACTTGATATTGCCTAGCAAACTCTCCTAGATTGACTCATGTCTTCTGGGAGGCTGCTGCACTTCCTCCAGCCCTCATTTACACTTTGTAAACGTGAGTGGTGTCACTGCTCACTTATGGGGGACCACAGGAGAAAGGATATGCAAACTTCTAGCCCTCGTAAGGGTTGATGGGGTGCTCTGTAGCCCAAAGACTTGAATATCAAAGTAGCAGCTTCATTTCGCATTTCTTTATTTCATATTACAGCCTCATTCTACATTTCTTTTTTTATTTTTCTCTTTGTTTTTAATATATACCGTGTGCCCATGACCAACCAGGCGCCTGGGTACTGCATTTAGCTGGGGCAGTGCGGGGAACCCACACCTGCGCTCTCCGGCCGGGTCCCCACCAGGATACCACTGCTTTGGTGTGAGTGTGGGAGTCGGCATTGTGGGAGTCAGCATCTTTGATGATGGGGTGAGGTGCACCCACTACCCCAGAAATGGACACAGGGAGCAGAGGCTGCACATCACATGTTGAGGAGCATGGTGGTGCTCACATATTGCCTTTTTCAATTAGATGGGGTCCCCCGTGGATAGCTCTTGTTTGTGTTGGGCCTTAGGGACATCGTGGCCACAGCAGCACTAGAAAGGTTTAAAGGGAGGGGGCTCTTTGGTCTGCAGTGACCCCAAGTGGTAAATCCAATTTGTGCCTTATTTCCTTCCCAGTCCCTCCACCAGCAGATTGAACTTTTACAGCAATATCTCTGGCTCCGTGGGGTCGATTTACGTGGTTCTGGTGTTGTTTTGTTCCTGCGGACCGGCTCCATTACCCAGATGCATTTACTTCAGACCTACCAAAGTTTACAGGGTACTTTTGTTGGGGAGCTTGAAATTACTGCTTACGTGCCAGACCTGTCCTCTGCCTGAGCTCCTGATGTTCTCTCCTGCTTGGGGAGGTGTCTTATATAGCCCATCCACAGCCAAGGAACAGAACACTCTCCCTGCAATTCTCCCCAGGTCCCACAACCTCCAGGTTACTTGAATGTAACCTGGAATCATGGGTCAGTCAACAGAAGTTCTGGGAAACCATCCATGGTCCGCCCGCAGATCCCCAGGAGACATAAGGGAGCCAGTGCCTTTTGGTGCTGGAGATACCTATCCCAATCATGAGTATCTGCTTGTGTCAAACTCTTTCAGTCCATCTCAGTGGGGTCAAGTGGCTTCTCCTTCCAGTTTGGCATTTTCTGTCATGATCACTTCCAGGTTCAGAGTTTTCTCTAGAGTCTCTCGCTTGTGCAGTGGTTTTTGGGTGCGGGTGGGAAGTTCTTGAAGGTAGGCACCTCTGCCCAATCCCCGGGTGCCACATCATCACTCCGGCCCTACTCCACCCTCTTGCACAGTACTCTGGGCCATTTAAATATGGCAACTTCAAGTGGTCCGTGAAATGACTTTCCCAGGGAGATACAGCTACACCCAAGCTGACACAGCAGCCTGACCCTTTCCCACCAAAACTTCAAAAGTGAGCCACTCCTGTGTTGGCTCCATAGGTCTGGCCTTTTGATTCAGTGGGCTAGGCTTTCCCAGGCCAGGTGCAGTGTGAGGAGTTAGCACATGCAGATTAACTCCCAACCTTATCATTCCCAGAAACTGGGTCAAGCGCTGTTATGGTTCTGTTGTGTGGGGAGGCCATTCATCCTCCTGCTGGCAAGCAGAGCATTTAACCTAGGTCAGAAGGGGTGGTAAAGGCCAAAGAATTTGTTTGTGGCTGCACAGGGCAGTATAATTCTTAAACATCCATCAGGAAGACAGTTAGCAAAAAAGGTACAGGGAATCTATACTCAGTGTACATGTCTACCCAAATATTCATTCCGTACTGATATCTCGAGGCCTAAGTATGGTGAACCTGTGTGGTGGCGCAGATTCCGCCCACAAGGAATAATGCATTGAGCATGCAGCCTGTTGAGTAAGCACCTATGCACCAATAGCCTGTCACAGGAGGGACCTTTCCAGGATTGGTGCTGATCTGGTGTAGGTCTTATAATGTGAGTGGGCATTCATAGTGCGGTTCACACTGATCCTCTGTGTGAGAGGTGCGATTCCGGAGTGAACTGTCCGGTTTGCGTTTGGGAAGAGCCCAAAAGATTGACTTTAAGAGTTTAAACCCACTTCCAAAGGCCCAAGAGGTGAGAGGTACCTCTTGGTGGTCAGGAGATCATTGAGGATGGGTCCAGGAGCTTTGGGGAGCCTGTATGTCCCTGAGACTCAAATCAGATAGAAAAAGTTGCAGAATTTATGCATGATAAGGATTTAGCACTCAAGTTGAAAAAAACATTTACGAAAAACTAAGACTCACTATGTAAATAGTGTTCCTATCAAAGCAACACATTCATTTGTATTCTTGGGATTAGTTTTCACTGCAACGGGACATTGGGGAACTCATATTGAACAATGTAAACTTAAATTTGCTTAGTCAACTGAGTCAATTTTTAGATTTTCAAAAAAGTTTAGTGTTAAACCAATCAAGGAAATCATGACTTTATATAGGAGCAAGTGCCTTAGTGGAACTTGTTATAGAGCAACCCTTCAAACCCAAGAAAATAATTTTCTACGAAGACTGCTAGCTGTACCAAACTCCACTCCCACATACAGTGTACATAAAGTACTTGGGGCACTGTATATTAGTGACTTCATAAGTACCATTAGTCTAAATACTTAGTACGGGATATGGAACAAAGAGGGTACAAAGTTCACACAAGATGTAGAGACTGTATTGCCCTTGACCACGTGAAGAGAATCCTGTGACTGATATACATTAGAAACCTTTTAAAGGAATGTGTCTTGGATGTTGATCTGGAAAGCCCCTCTCCAATGATTGAGTATGATAAAAAAGAACTAAAAAGTAGACTGGTGGACTCACGTACCTGGTTGAGGGAAGTCGATGCCAACATGAAACCCTTGACAAAGGAAGACCGTGAGAGGACCTTTGGGATTGGGATTCAAAACTATTTATTACAGTTCACAAATACAACGCACAGATTTTATCCCACAAGACTACGGATGGGCTTAGCACATTTTTTATTAGCCTTTCCAAAAATGGGCAAGTGGAACAAAAATTTGCCTTTGTGATGGCAAATCAAACCAGACAACGTTGCACTTTATTTTGTTCTGCAATTTTTGTAGAGAGAGAACCTAGGAAGTGTCTCTTATGGCCTTCATTTTCAAGAGAGAGGTTATTCTTACATAAACCTGCTTTTGAATATATCTGTAGCCTAGCTCCTAAAGTTTGTAATGCAGTGGCACTTTTTATTCAGAAGGCATTTAAAATAAGATATAATAACTCAATCCTTGAAGCCCTTGTCTATGACGAAACCGGGTCATAAGATAATGAATGATGTTTGTACTGCATATCTTTTATTTGATATAATATAAACCTTAGCACTTTGCACTTTATTGTGATGTATCTCCATAAATTATGAATTGTTAAACACAATAGCTAATCATAAATGTACTCCGTTATATATGTTGTGAAGAGAACATATCCCTTTCACTCTAGTACTGTATCAAATTGGATATTTTGAACATAAAATCTGTTGGGTGTTCGTTGTTAGACTTTGTTAGTAAGATTCGTTATTTTGATGAATTATATAATCTTGTGATTTGTAAATGTTTAGGATTTTTAGGATGCTTTTATGGTTTGTGATTTTAAATCGAATAAAGCTTATTGAATGGAATTGACTCAGATCAGGAGGCCAGCAGGCTAGCTCTTTGAGTCCCTCTGGGGTCCTTTGTTCAGGATGGGTTCCAGCTCCAGTTCTTTCTCTCCAGGCAAGCACAGCAAGGCATCAGCTCCCTCAGAGTGGCAGTCCAGCATAGTGACAGTCCTTTCAGCAGCACAGCAGTCCTTCTTCCAGGCAGAGTATCCACAGTTCCAGAAGTGCACTGGGATGGTGGTGTCAGGTGTTCAGAACTCATACCCAGTTTGGCTTTTGAACTGGGGGAGGCTTCAGAGACAGGCATTTGAAGTGCACACAGGGCCTGCCCTTCTTGCCCTGGCTCCAGAGTCACTACAGGGGGTATGTAGCCCTTTTGTGGGGACAGGACACATCCTATTCAGGTGTAAGTGTGGCTTGGTCAATCTCCTCCCTCCCATCCACCCAGGATGGCCAATCAAGTCACACCTAAGCTCCCATTGTGTGTCACTGTCTAGGGGAATACACCAAGCCCACCATAGACATTTTATCAAAGATAGGCAGCACGCACCAAATGGCTAAAGTAAGAAAATGCCAACTTTCTAAAAGTCAACAATAAAGAAATGCAGCTGTGATGCACTCATGAATCTAGTTTAAACAATGTAATCTATTAAACACAATTAGAAACATCAATAGAACAAATATGTGTGCACCAGGTAAGAGGCCCTGCAAGCTATCTGTGTCAAAATGAAGAGAAAACCCAGTTAGCTATCTGGGGATACCCGGTGCACTACAGGGGTGTTGCTAAAAGCGATTCAGCAAAATTATCCAATAGCTTTAGTAAATATTGAAAATCACGAAATATATGCTATAAGTCATAGTTCTCTTCGTTATTCGATGAATCCAATGAATCCAATATTCCAAACTTCAAATGAAGAAAAGATTGCAAATTGGTTTATTCACGATATTTGCAGAAAGTTTCACAAAATCAAGATGAAAATGCTTTACATCAGCATAAGTGGTCATTAAAAACCCCAATGCATTTCGGGCTGTAAAGGGAAGCCCTTCATCAGGGGAATCTGCAAAGCATTGAAACATGATAAGAATGAGTTCTCTATATGTAGTACAGAAGGCTTAATCAAAACATAGGAGAGAACGAACGTTCATAGTTGTCATGCGTAAAGGTTAAGAAAAAGTGAGGAATTTGACAACACCCGTGAAAAGCACCAGTAAACTGAAAAATGCATAATGCGGTATAACGAATAAAAAATAAATGAAAAATACAAAAGCCCATGTGCACATGGAGGTATAGATGACCCTCACACCCTCAAGTGTCAATGAAATGGAACAACATCATTTCAATCAACATACCAGAAAGCGTAATTTACAAGCGCCTTAAAGGCCAAAGTGCCAACCGGCTTCAAAATGAGTATCTTAACCAAAAGTGGTGGTTGCGAGATCAACGAGCTTTGAAGCAACAGCGTGACCTAGGGACAGAGGCTGCAATAAGGTTGACTGAGCACAAAGTGAACATATGTATGTACGTATGTATGTGTGTTCTTCTATAGCGCTCGACTTACCCTTGGGCATCTCGGCGCTTGCATTGGGAACCCGTCCTGGTTTTTCCCTGTGAGATAACCCGTACTGGGCATCCCCAAGGTGAAAGCCAGGCTTCCCGCCGCGGGGGAGCCGTAGTGGAGATTAAGCAAGCTATTGCCCAGAGTTGCAGAGTGTGAACCCGTGATTCGAGTAGGCACCGAAGTGTTAATTATCGAGTGCATGGACACTTGGGCTCAGACCCTGCTGCGTCGGGAATTGAACCCTGGTCCCGGGTCTGACCTCTGCTTCAGGGTATGCCTCCTCTAACCAGTGAGCCACACTTCTCCCTAGAGAGGAGACAAACTCTACTTAATCAACTCACCGAAAGAAATGAGTCTACCTCTCAATAAACAAGAACAGGAGACATTGGAGGCATCCAAGTAATAACGTGACCAACAAGGCAACAGCTGCTGTAAGGCTAGATGTGTAGAACATAAGTGAAAGAATAGAAAAGAAATAAAAAATAAAAAATTCACTAACTGAAACACGTATATCAACACTTCAACTTCATGAAACCGGGAAAGCGGGAGACGCCGCAGCGTGCTTGCGATAAAAACTGTGCCTTATTGGATATCAAAATGGGACTGAATGTAAACAAGCTTGGCGGCCATCTTAAGATGGTCAAATAACTCGGTCGACAAAAGAGCCCAAGCGAGAGGTGGAATAAAAGTGAATAAAACATGATGAAGAAAAAATCAAATGCAAGACACTTGCACCAGTAGTACCTTCAAGTAAAAAGAAAAAGGAAAAAGTAGTGTGTCACTCAGATGTGGGAAAAGAAAAGAATGAAAGGTAAAACCAAAAACGTGAAAAGAACCGGCAATAGACACCAATAGAAACAAGCATTAGAAATGCAATCAGGCTCGGATTTATTTGAGTTCGAGCTAATGGCATTGTAAATGCCAATGTATTGTTGCTATGTGTTATGGAGTGTGTTCATGTGATGTGTACTGCCAGTGAACTACTCACTACTCTACTCACTACTCTACTCACTACTCTACTCACTACTCTACTCACTACTCTGCACCCACTACTCACTACTCTGCTCACTACTCACTACTCACTACTCTACTCACTACTCTACTCACTACTCTACTCACTACTCTACTCACTACTCTGCACTCACTACTCTACTCTACTCACTACTTTGCACTCACTACTCTACTCACTACTTCACTCACTACTCACTACTCTACTCACTACTCTAATCACTACTCTACTCACTACTCACTACTCTACTCACTACTCACTACTCTGCACTCACTACTCTACTCACTACTCTACTCACTACTCTACTCACTACTCACTACTCTACTCACTACTCTGCACTCACTACTCACTACTCTGCACTCACTACTCACTACTCTGCACTCACTACTCTACTCACTACTCTACTCACTACTCTGCACTCACTACTCACTACTCTACTCACTACTCTACTCACTACTCTGCACTCACTACTCACCTCACTACTCACTACTCTACTCACTACTCACTACTCTACTCACTACTCTACTCACTACTCTACTCACTACTCTACTCACTACTCACTACTCTACTCACTACTCTACTCACTACTCACTACTCTACTCACTACTCACTACTCTACTCACTACTCACTACTCTACTCACTACTCACTACTCTGCACTCACTACTCACTACTCTACTCACTACTCTACTCACTACTCTGCACTCACTACTCTACTCACTACTCACTACTCTACTCACTACTCTGCACTCACTACTCACTACTCTACTCACTACTCACTACTCTGCACTCACTACTCACTACTCTACTCACTACTCACTACTCTGCACTCACTACTCACTACTCTGCACTCACTACTCTACTCACTACTCTGCACTACTCTACTCACTACTCTACTCACTACTCACTACTCTGCACTCACTACTCTACTCACTACTCTGCACTCACTACTCTACTCACTACTCTACTCACTACTCTACTCACTACTCTGCACTCACTACTCACTACTCTACTCACTACTCTACTCACTACTCTACTCACTACTCACTACTCACTACTCACTACTCTACTCACTACTCACTACTCTACTCACTACTCTACTCACTACTCTACTCACTACTCTACTCACTACTCTACTCACTACTCACTACTCTGCACTCACTACTCACTACTCTACTCACTACTCTACTCACTACTCTGCACTCACTACTCTACTCACTACTCACTACTCTACTCACTACTCTGCACTCACTACTCACTACTCTACTCACTACTCTACTCACTACTCACTACTCACTACACTACTCACTACTCTACTCACTACTCACTACTCTACTCACCACTCACTACTCTACTCACTACTCACTACTCTACTCTACTCACTACTCTACTCACTACTCTCTACTCACTACTCACTACTCTGCACTCACTACTCTACTCACTACTCTACTCACTACTCACTACTCTACTCACTACTCTACTCACTACTCACTACTCTACTCACTACTCACTACTCTACTCACTACTCACTACTCTTTTCACTACTCTACTCACTACTCACTACTCTACTCACTACTCTACTCACTACTCACTACTCTACTCACTATTACTACTCTACTCACTACTCTGCACTCACTACTCTACTCACTACTCTACTCACTACTCTACTCACTACTCTACTCACTACTCTACTCACTACTCACTACTCTACTCACTACTCTGCACTCACTACTCTACTCACTACTCTACTCAATATTCTGCACTCTCTACTCTACTCACTACTCACCTCACTACTCTACTCACTACTCACCTCACTACTCTACTCACTACTCTACTCACTACTCTACTCACTACTCTGCACTCACTACTCTACTCACTACTCTGCACTCACTACTCACTACTCTACTCACTACTCTACTCACTACTCTGCACTCACTACTCACTACTCTACTCACTACTCTACTCACTACTCTACTCACTACTCACTACTCTGCACTCACTACTCACTACTCTGCACTCACTACTCTACTCACTACTCTACTCACTACTCTGCACTCACTACTCACTACTCTACTCACTACTCTACTCACTACTCTGCACTCACTACTCACCTCACTACTCACTACTCTACTCACTACTCTACTCACTACTCTACTCACTACTCTACTCACTACTCACTACTCTACTCACTACTCACTACTCTACTCACTACTCTACTCACTACTCTACTCACTACTCTACTCACTACTCTACTCACTAATCACTACTCTACTCACTACTCACTACTCTACTCACTACTCACTACTCTACTCACTACTCACTACTCACTACTCTGCACTCACTACTCACTACTCTACTCACTACTCTACTCACTACTCTGCACTCACTACTCTACTCACTACTCACTACTCTACTCACTACTCTGCACTCACTACTCACTACTCACTACTCTGCACTCACTATTCACTACTCTACTCACTACTCACTACTCTACTCACTACTCACTACTCTGCACTCACTACTCTACTCACTACTCTGCACTCACTACTCTACTCACTACTCTACTCACTACTCTACTCACTACTCTACTCACTACTCTACTCACTACTCTGCACTCACTACTCACTACTCTACTCACTACTCTACTCACTACTCTGCACTCACTACTCTACTCACTACTCTACTCACTACTCTACTCACTACTCTACTCACTACTCTACTCACTACTCTGCACTCACTACTCACTACTCTACTCACTACTCTACTCACTACTCTACTCACTACTCACTACTCACTACTCACTACTCTACTCACTACTCACTACTCTACTCACTACTCTACTCACTACTCTACTCACTACTCTACTCACTACTCACTACTCTGCACTCACTACTCACTACTCTACTCACTACTCTACTCACTACTCTGCACTCACTACTCTACTCACTACTCACTACTCTACTCACTACTCTGCACTCACTACTCACTACTCTACTCACTACTCTACTCACTACTCACTACTCACTACTCACTACACCACTCACTACTCTACTCACTACTCACTACTCTACTCACCACTCACTACTCTACTCACTACTCACTACTCTACTCACTACTCTACTCACTACTCTCTACTCACTACTCACTACTCTACTCACTACTCTGCACTCACTACTCTACTCACTACTCTACTCACTACTCACTACTCTACTCACTACTCTACTCACTACTCACTACTCTACTCACTACTCACTACTCTACTCACTACTCACTACTCTATTCACTACTCTACTCACTACTCACTACTCTACTCACTACTCTACTCACTACTCACTACTCTACTCACTATTACTACTCTACTCACTACTCTGCACTCACTACTCTACTCACTACTCTACTCACTACTCTACTCACTACTCTACTCACTACTCACTACTCTACTCACTACTCACTACTCTACTCACTACTCACTACTCTACTCACTACTCTGCACTCACTACTCTACTCACTACTCTACTCACTACTCTGCACTCACTACTCTACTCACTACTCACCTCACTACTCTACTCACTACTCACCTCACTACTCTACTCACTACTCTACTCACTACTCTACTCACTACTCTGCACTCACTACTCTACTCACTACTCTGCACTCACTACTCACTACTCTACTCACTACTCTACTCACTACTCTGCACTCACTACTCACTACTCTACTCACTACTCTACTCACTACTCTACTCACTACTCTACTCACTACTCTGCACTCACTACTCACTACTCTGCACTCACTACTCACTACTCTACTCACTACTCTACTCACTACTCTGCACTCACTACTCACTACTCTACTCACTACTCTACTCACTACTCTACTCACTACTCTACTCACTACTCTGCACTCACTACTCACTACTCTGCACTCACTACTCACTACTCTACTCACTACTCTACTCACTGGAGAAGTGTGGCTGTGGAGAAGTGTGGCTCAGGGGTTAGAGGCGGCAGACCTGGAGCTTGAGTTCGGTCCGGGACCAGGGTTCAATTCCCCGCCTCGGCGGGTCTTGGGCTCAAAAATTCCGCGGACTCGTTAATTCTCGCTCCGGTGCCTTCTCAGCTCACGGGTTCACACTCTGCGACTCTGGGCAATAGCTTGCTTAATCTCCACAACGGCCCCTCGCGGCGGGATGCCTGGCTTTCACCTTGTGGATACCCTTCCAGGGCTATCTCACAGGGGAATACCAGGACGGGTTCCCTATGCAAGCGCCGAGATGCCCCAGGGTAATCGCGCGCTATATAAGACTTCATACTTTACTTTACTTTACTTTACTCTGCACTCACTACTCACCTCACTACTCACTACTCACTACTCTACTCACTACTCACTACTCTACTCACTACTCTACTCACTACTCTACTCACTACTCTACTCACTACTCACTACTCTACTCACTACTCACTACTCACTACTCTGCACTCACTACTCACTACTCTACTCACTACTCTACTCACTACTCTGCACTCACTACTCTACTCACTACTCACTACTCTACTCACTACTCTGCACTCACTAGTCACTACTCACTACTCTGCACTCACTACTCACTACTCTACTCACTACTCACTACTCTGCACTCACTACTCACTACTCTGCACTCACTACTCTACTCACTACTCTGCACTACTCTACTCACTACTCTACTCACTACTCACTACTCTGCACTCACTACTCTACACTCACTACTCTACTCACTACTCTACTCACTACTCTACTCACTACTCTGCACTCACTACTCACTACTCTACTCACTACTCTACTCACTACTCTACTCACTACTCTACTCACTACTCACTACTCACTACTCTACTCACTACTCACTACTCACTACTCTACTCACTACTCTACTCACTACTCTACTCACTACTCTACTCACTACTCTACTCACTACTCTGCACTCACTACTCACTACTCTACTCACTACTCTACTCACTACTCTACTCACTACTCTGCACTCACTACTCACTACTCTACTCACTACTCTACTCACTACTCACTACTCACTACTCTACTCACTACTCACTACTCTACTCACTACTCACTACTCTACTCACTACTCTACTCACTACTCACTACTCTACTCACTACTCACTACTCTACTCACTACTCTGCACTCACTACTCTACTCACTACTCTACTCACTACTCACTACTCTACTCACTACTCTACTCACTACTCACTACTCTACTCACTACTCACTACTCTACTCACTACTCTGCACTCACTACTCTACTCACTACTCTACTCACTACTCACTACTCTACTCACTACTCACTACTCTACTCACTACTCACTACTCTACTCACTACTCTACTCACTACTCACTACTCTACTCACTACTCTACTCACTACTCACTACTCTACTCACTACTCACTACTCTACTCACTACTCTGCACTCACTACTCTACTCACTACTCACTACTCTACTCACTACTCTACTCACTACTCTACTCACTACTCACTACTCTACTCACTACTCACTACTCTACTCACTACTCTGCACTCACTACTCTACTCACTTCTCACTACTCTACTCACTACTCTGCACTCACTACTCTACTCACTACTCACCTCACTACTCTACTCACTACTCACCTCACTACTCTACTCACTACTCTACTCACTACTCTACTCACTACTCACTAATCTACTCACAACTCTACTCACTACTCTACTCACTACTCTACTCACTACTCACTACTCTACTCACTACTCTACTCACTACTCACTACTCTACTCACTACTCTGCACTCACTACTCTACTCACTACTCTACTCACTACTCACTACTCTACTCACTACTCACTACTCTACTCACTACTCTGCACTCACTACTCTACTCACTACTCTACTCACTACTCTACTCACTACTCACTACTCTACTCACTACTCTGCACTCACTACTCACTACTCTACTCACTACTCTACTCACTACTCTACTCACTACTCACTACTCTACTCACTACTCTACTCACTACTCACTACTCTACTCACTACTCTGCACTCACTACTCTACTCACTACTCTACTCACTACTCACTACTCTACTCACTACTCTACTCACTACTCACTACTCTACTCACTACTCTGCACTCACTACTCTACTCACTACTCACTACTCTACTCACTACTCACCTCACTACTCTACTCACTACTCTACTCACTACTCTACTCACTACTCTACTCACTACTCTACTCACTACTCTACTCACTACTCACTACTCTGCACTCACTACTCACTACTCTACTCACTACTCTACTCACTACTCTACTCACTACTCACTACTCTACTCACTACTCTGCACTCACTACTCTACTCACTACTCTACTCACTACTCTACTCACTACTCTGCACTCACTACTCACTAATCTGCACTCACTACTCTACTCACTAATCTGCACTCACTACTCTACTCACTACTCTACTCACTACTCTACTCACTACTCTGCACTCACTACTCTGCACTCACTACTCTGCACTCACTACTCTACTCACTACTCTACTCACTACTCTACTCACTAATCTGGTGGTGTTAGTGCTGGTAGTACTGATGGTGGTAGTACTGGTAGTAGTGGTGGTGGTTGTGGTACTGCTAGTACTGGTAATGGTAGTACTGGTAGTGGTAGTACTGGTAGTGGTAGTACTGGTGGTGGTGGTACTGGTAGTACTGGTGGTGGTGGTAGTACTGATGGCTGTAGTAGTGGTAGTACTGGTGGCTGTAGTAGTGGTAGTACTGGTGGTGGTAGTACTGGTAGTATTGATGGTGGTAGTACTGGTATTACTGGTGGTAGTGGTAGTACTGGTGGTGGTAGTGGTAGTACTGGTGGCTGTAGTAGTGGTAGTACTGGTGGCTGTAGTAGTGGTAGTACTGGTGGTGGTGGAAATGGTAGTACTGATGGTGGTAGTACTGGAAGTACTGGTGGTGGTGGTGGTACTGGTAGTGGTAGTACTGGTGGTGGTGTTACTGGTAGTACTGGTGGTTTGGGTGGTACTGGTAGTATTGGTAGTACTGGAGGTGGTGTTACTGGTAGTGGTAGTACTGTTGGTGGTAGTACTGGTAGTGGTGGTACTGGTAGTGGTGGTACTGGTGGTGGTGGTACTGGTGGTGGTGGTACTGGTGGTGGTGGTACTGGTAGTGGTAGTACTGGTGGTGGTACCGGTAGTGGTAGTGCTAGTGGTGGTGGTACTGCTGCCCGTAGTACTGGTAGTTGTAGTACTGGTGGTGGTGATACTGGTGGTGGTAGTACTGGTGGTGGTAGTGGTACTGGTAGTACTGGTAGTGGTAGTACTGGTGGTCGTGGTACTGTTAGTACTGGTGGTGGTGGTAGTTGTAGTACTGGTGGATGTAGTACTGGTAGTACTGGGGGTGTTGGTGGTACTGGTAGTGGTAGTACTGGTGGTGGTGGTACTGGTGCTGGTGGTGGTACTGGTAGCGGTAGTACTGGTGGTGGTACTGGTAGTGGTAGTGCTAGTGGTGGTGGTGGTACTGCTGCCCGTAGTACTGGAAGTGGTAGTGCTGGTGGTGGTGATACTGGTGATGGTGGTACTGGTGGTGGTAGTACTGGTGGTGGTAGTGGTACTGGTATTGGTAGTACTGGTAGTGGTAGTACTGGTGGTCGTGGTACTGTTAGTACTGGTGGTGGTGGTAGTTGTAGTACTGGTGGCTGTAGTACTGGTAGTACTGGGGGTGGTGGTAGTACTGGTGGTGGTGGTACTGGTGGTGGTGGTAGTGGTAATGGTAATGGTAGTACTGGTAGTGGTAGTACTGGTGGTGGTGGTACTGGTAGTACTGGTGGTGGTGGTGTTAGTGGTAGTACTGGTGGTCGTGGTACTGTTACTACTGGTGGTGGTGGTAGTGGTAGTACTGGTGGCTGTAGTACTGGTAGTACTGCTGGTGGTGGTGCATGTATCAATGAGTCTAATTTTTCCTAATGAAATAGCCATTGGCATTACGTGAGACACACAAGACATTTGTGAATTCCCATTGTAACAGGGGGAAGGCTCTGTTTTCCATGATTATTGCGTATTCACGTTTTATCCACAAACTTTACAATAATGATGACTGCATGTTAACTCTGCGAGTCAGGCTCGACAGCACGTGTCACGAAGGTCACTTTTAACCCTCATCATTTATTCAACCAGTAGTCTGCATGTCAGCACTTATTAAAATTCAGAAAACAAAGCTTGCAGAACCAGAATCCAAATGTTTTATAATAAAACGCCTTTAAACCCCGTTTTTTAAACCACAGGCAAAAATAGTGCAGCGCAGCTTGCGACGCCCTTTGGAAATGAGAGTATTCAGGAAACACAAGAACTACAGTGTGGACGAGCATGTATGAGTCATCTTCTGTGAGCCTCGCCTGCTGCCTCTCGTCATTTTACATTGAACGCGCTCACCGCTGTGAAAGCGCACGCATCATCTGGATTGAATTACACGGGCACTCTGACAGCTCCTAATTAAGATTAATCCCTCTGCTGTGCTCGTTCACGGACAGAATATGCCATGAAACTAACATCAATGACGGACGAAAAGTAAATATAGCCTATCACGTCAAGCCTACTAAATAGACAGCACAGCGAAGACGAATCACTAGGCACATGCCATAAAACACTAAGGAATTTAAGGAATGTGTCTGGCCAGAGCCCTAAATATCCTTTTTTTTTCTTTAACATTAGGATCTCGAAGCTCCGCCCCCATCGTGGGCGTAGGCCGAGCCCTAAAAAGGGAAGACCAAAGCCACACACAAAAAATTTACATATTTTGACTGTATTCAATTGATTATTCACTTTGAATTGATTATGTATTACATGCTGACGTAATTTGTTGCATACCATTCTATCCAAATGTTTTGATTCCAAGTAGTAACTTTTGCCATGCCAATTTCATTTTTACTTTGTGTGCTTGGGTCTTCACTTTTTTCTCCCGCTGCCACCGGCATTCCCGGTTTCATGAAGTTGAAGCGTTGATATATGTGTTTCGGTTAGTGAATTTTTAAATCTTTTATTGGTTTCCTATTCTTTCACTTATGTTCTGCACATCAAGCCTTACAGCAGCTGTTGCCTTGTAGGTCACGTTATTACATGGATGCCTCCGATGTCTCCTGATCTTGTTTATTGAGAGGTTAGACTCATTTCTTTCGGTGAGTTGGTTTAGTAGAGTTTGTCTACTTTCTGGGACATATGTTCACTTTGTGCTCAGTCAACCTTATTGCAGCCTCTGTCCCTAGGTCACGCTGTTGCTTTGGTGCTCGTTGATCTCGCAACCACCACTTTTGGTTGAGATACACATTTTGAAGCCGGTTGGCACTTTGGCCTTTTAGGCATTTGTAAATTACACTTTCTGGTATGTTTATTGAAATTACGTTGTTTTATTTCATTGACACTTGAGGGTGTGATGGTCATCTATACCTCCATGTGCACATGGGCTTTTGTATTTTTCATTTATTTTTTATTTTGTATTTTTTATTCGTTATACCGCATTATGCATTTTTCAATTTACTGGTACTTTTTCACGGGTGTTGGCAAATTCCTCACTTTTTCTTAACCTTTACGCATTTACTTGGCATGACAACTATGAACGTTCGTTCTCTCCTATGTTTTGATTAAGCCTTCTGTACTACATATAGAGAACTCATTCTTATCATGTTTCAATGCTTTGCAGATTCCCCTGATGAAGGGCTTCCCTTCACAGCCCGAAATGCATTGGGATTTTTAATGACCAACTTTAGTTTTTTTACTACTGTTTTCATATTGCCTCTGCGTTCCTTTGACAATCTCTGTTGTCTAGATTTCCCTTTTCGTTTGCTTGACTTCTTTTTTTTGCTCTTAGTTTTAATTTTTTCCACAGATCTGATACTGTCCTCAGGATTTGTCTTTGATCTAGAAGAGACGTCTTTTTGCAATGTTTTTTGAACTGAATCCTTATATTCTTTATCAATAGGTTCTATCTCACTACTGATAGGAGTTGAGGAGTTTTCAGAGTCAGTCCCTGATACAGTCTCATTACTTCCCGTGTCAGTATTCACTGTTTCATCATCTGAACTCTCCGTCTCTGACTCCGTGTCTGTCGTTGATCCCAGACTTCCATTCATACTTTCCTCATCATCCGCCTCGTCATTACCAGTGAAAAAAACCTCATCACTGGGAGAGGCAGGGAGTGCATCAGGTAATTTACGTGTGCTTGCATCCCTCTTATTAATTGAATCCAAGTTAATATCTTTATCAACCCTTAGCTCTGTTTCAATTAAGTTAGTTGCAGCCTCAGAATTACTTTTTTCTACAACAGTATCCTCCACCAGGCTTTGTTCTGCGCCTGGCCCTTTAACTCCAGATACCACTGGTGCCAAATGAATTGTGGCTTTCTCCTTTAAGAGCTTGGGTCCGCCCACTTCCACAGCAGTAGAAAAGTCTCCGCCTTCTGCTGCCTCTGTAACTTCAGTTAGAGGCTGTACCTCGAGCGTGCAGGTACCATCCCCATCTGCTCCTGCCTGTTCAAACGGTTCCCTCTCCACAGCAGGCTGCAACATCCTGCACAGGCTCACCAACGTGGGGACTCTCACTCCCTGTGGCAGATTCGACTGCAAAGTTGTTTGGTCAGTCGTTACTGGTGTTGCTGCGGGCAAAAAAGTCTCAACTATGGTCATCTGGCGGAGTGCAGTTTCCTTTCCAAGTACCTCCACAGAGGTGAGTTTTGCTTCCTCTCTTCTCCTTACAATAGCTGACGCTGGGACAGTCACATTCTTTTTTTCCCCTCCTTCCTCTTTTTCACGTATTTTCTTTAATTTATTTTCCTTTGCCGCTTCTCGCCTTTGCTGCGCTTTAGATCGTGCTTTCCCTCTTAAATTAAGCGCTGGGGCCCCGAGGTTATCCATATCCTCCTCCACCTCGGAGTCACGGCTCCAATCGTCTCGGTCACGATTCTTCCTCGAGTAAAGTGCAGGTTTTGTAGCCATAGATTTTGAAGCAACTTTCCAATAGCGACTTCCAGGTAGGGGGAACGGGAAATCAAAGCTGAACAGTGTTTGTGCAGATATTTCTGCAGAGCCCACTTTTTCTCTTGTGGAAAGTCACATATCAAAAAAAGCAAGCCAGTGAGTTCTCTCAGCATCGCTTTTATCAGTATCAAGTGCTCTTTTCTCCCAGTAAGAAAGGCAAATTTTCCGCAGCAGATTAGATTAAATCAACTTAGCTTGGTAGGCTCGCATTGAGAGCCAAAAAGCAAAGCGCAGGGCTAAACAGGCGAATAGGAAAATACAATCCTCCTTGCGTAAGGTCAGCAGGTTGTATGAGGAGATGGCTGAGAGAGTCTTTGAAGTAGAGACTAGAACCGGGAAATTAGAAGATGATATGGTCAAAGTGAAGGATGACAGAAAAGAACAAGATAAGACTACGGCCGACATGTTATGGAAACTCGAGGAATTTGAGAACAGACAAAGACGCAACAATGTTCGCCTGATTGGAATACAGGAAGGGAAAGAAGGAAGTGATGTTCGGGGGTATGTTGTTGACTTATTAAAGGGTGCCCTCCCAGAGTTGTCTACATGGGATCTTGACCATGAAATACAAAGGGCGCATCGTTTTCCTCTGATCCAGAAAGCAGTGCAGAGTAAGCCTCGCGCAATACTTCTATACGTGGGGAATTTTCTTCTGCGAGAAGAGATAATTAACAAAGCAAAGCCCCAAGCTAAATGCAAATACAACGGCGTAGAGTTCTTTGCACGTCCTGACTTTTGCCACACCACTGTGGAAAGAAGGTGGAGGATGAGGCAGCTCATTACCCCATTTCAAAACATAGGTTGTGAGGCTTACCTTCTGTATCCCGCTCGTTTGAAGATTGGAGTAAATGGGAACTTTAAAATTTTCTACTCTGAGATACTTGCACAAGAATATCTTAACTTTCTGCAAGACCAACGGAAAACAAGGCACAAGGAGAATGTTGAGAATAATGATCATGCAGTAGCTCTTAGGGATATTCCCCAAAAGAAACGAAGATAAATATAATATGGAAAATAGAGACTGTGTAAAGTAATTTTTGGGGACGAAAGCTACATATGAGGACTTATTTAAAATAATAGAGGAAACTGTTTGCTCAAGGTCTATGAAAAATTTATTTGATGTTTTACTCCTCTTTATCGGATGGCTTTCTTGAGTTGTAGCTTTTTCTGCTTCAATAAGTAAAGATTGGTATTAATATAAGAAGAATTGGGGTAGAGGTTGAGCACAAATAGGGGTGGTATTTGTTGGACATACACTGAGCACAGTAAGATGAAGGGAAAGTTAGGGGGGTGTACGGGTTTGACATCCAGGAGGCAAAAGTCGGCCAGACATAGGTCCGTTGGACCTATTTGCCTGTAGAGGGGGTGGGACTCTGAGGGTGGGCAGTCTGGGGTGGGGTTGGGGATGGGCAGGGAAATGGACAGGGCACAAAGGTACAAGACACTTAAGAGGATTTGACAAAAGTAATTTGTATCAACTGTATGATATGGGTAGTGACACTGAAGATGTGGAAGACAATATTGAAATTAAATTAACAGGGAAGTCTATTTATGCAGTGTGCTAGGCCTAGTATTGTATATCGTTTCTAGAACATTAACCACATGGCTGCTAGGCGTTTTCCCGTTCTGCGCTGAAAAATATAAAACACCATAAATCATGACGAGCTGGCCTTGTCATCCGCGCACGGCAGGTAAGCGCCATGACGAGCCCAGCTCGTCATTAGCTTCGAAGGGGTTAAATAAAAGCAAGCAGATAGGGTCTGAAGAGAACTGGCTGGGGAAAAAAAATAAAATGAAAAATGTCTATTAGATTAGTGACATGGAATGTATGCGGCCTAAATGATGTAACGAAAAGGCAGAAGATAGGAATACGGCTACGGCAAATGAACGTAGATTTTGTGTTTCTTCAGGAGACACATGTAATGAGTACCCATGAGATATATCTTAATCAGCTGGGGTTTCAATTAATAGTTGCTTCTAAACAAGGAGTTAAACAGAGAGGGGTAGCGATTCTATCGAGGGATAAAAATGTAGTAACAAGGAGAAAGTTAAGAGATAATTGGGGGAGATGGGCGATGGTTGAGGTACTATTAGGGGGGGTGTGGACAACATTAGTTGCAGCATATGGTTCTACACAGGACGATCCAGAAATTCTGCAATTTTTGGATTCTGAGTTGGCAGACTGGGCCCCTCGAGTTATTATAGGTGGAGACTTAAATATTGACGGAGCGGAGGGTCTAGGATCAGGCTCAATAAGACAGTATAAGGGGAGGAAAAAAAAGGTTTACAAGGCCCTTACTGATCTTTTAGAAAATAATACATTGCGAGATGTCTGGGGGTCAATCAGATCGAAACAACTCGGTTATACATATTATTCAGCACCACATCAGATATGCGTTAGGCTGGATTACTTCCTGGTTTCCAATGATTTAATTAGTATAGTGGAAATTGATAGACTTCCTCGGATACTTAGTGACCACAATCCCCTAATCCTAACGATAAAGCAGAGTGGGGGAACAACAATAAGAAGGGAGTGGACATTCGAAAGGGGATTGCTTTTAGATGATGACTATATAAAACATATGTCTAAATGGATTACTGAATTCTTTGACTATAATAGAGGAACTGCTGCAGTTGGCATAGTATGGGATGCCTTTAAGGCAGGAGCGCGCGGTGAAACGTGTAGTTATAGCGCCTTCAAGAGGAAAACAGAAAGACTGCGATATAAGGAGAAAGAGGGAAAAGTACTGGAGGCAGAAGAACAACTTAATAACTGTGTAATAAGGGGAGAGCCGACTGAACAATTTGTAATAGAATTACTGAAGGTGAAAAATTGAGGCAGAGGAAGAACTTGCGAATAGAGCCGCAAAGCAATATACAATCAGAAGGGAGAGATGTTACGAGTTCAGTGAGAAAATAGGGCGAGTCCTTGCTATACGAACCAGACAGATAGCGGCGGCAGGGACGATTAAGGAAATAAAGGATGAAAAGGGACAACTACATTCAGATCCAGAAGAAATTCGGGAGGTCTTTAGGAAGTTTTACCAATCTTTATATGATGAGAAAGATCCCAGTAGTATCGATAGAATAAATGAATATCTCCAGAACATTGAGGTAAAAACTATATCCCCTGAAGATGCAGAGGAATTAGAGACCGTGTTGGACGAAATTGAGATTAAAGAAGCAATGGCTGCTCTACCCTCGGGGAAGGCTGCTGGACCTGATCAGCTATCGATTGAGTTTTATAAAACTTTCTGGGGATGTTTAGGTAATAATTTAACTCAAATGTTTCAAGCTGCACAAAGTGGGGTATCCATTCCCAAATCCTGGAGCGGGGCAGATATAGTATTAATTTTAAAAAAAGAAAAGCCTCCGAATGAACCAGGGTCGTACCGCCCAATCAAAATTTATTCGAAGGCACTGGCTGCAAGATTTGCAAGAATTATAAGTAACCTGGTTAGTGATAACCAACATGGGTTTATTCCTGGTAGAGGGACAACTCACCATATTAGAAAAGTTATAACTTTATTTGATGTGGCGGAAGTAGCAGGAGACCCGATGGCAGTTATGCTTTTGGATGCGGAAAAAGCATTTGATCGGGTCTCCTGGCAGTATTTGTGGCAGACCCTAGCTAGAGTTGGGATTAGAGGAGGCTATTTGAAAGCAATTCAGACTCTATATATGGATCCAGGTGCAGCATTAAGGATAAACGGGGGTATAACTGGTCAATTTAAAATCAAGAGAGGAACTCTCCAGGGATGTCCTTTCTCTCCCCTGTTATTTGCCATCTATATGGATCCCTTAATACGGAAGATAGAATCAGCAGCAGTGATCACCCCAGTCAATACAGCTCTTGGGCCATGCAAGATATTAGCCTATGCTGACGGCGTTGCGGTGATAACACCTTGCCCTACGGAAGCAACTACATTTGTAGAGGCCGAGGCCTTAAGATTTGGACAAGTCTCAGGGTACTCATTGAACGCGTCTAAAACCCAGATTATTAAAAATTCTTTTACACCTTGTGAAGATAGAAGAGTAGTGTCGGCAGGGAAATACCTCGGAATTAATATTATGTCTAATTTAGATAGTTTGGTGGATAATAAAATTGCCCCAGTAATCGAAAAGGCAAGAAAAGATTTGGATCGTTATGAGAACTTACATTTATCATTAGTTGGGCGAGTTAATATTATTAAAATGCTGATCTTACCCAAACTGTTGTATCTTTTTAGGGCAATCCCTCTTCTAATTGAAAATAGGTGGTTTAAAATTTGCGAAAGTATGGTAAATCGTTTTATTTGGGCTAGAGGTAAAACCCGGAGGGCATTGAGGTATATGTCCCTTCCCAGGGAGAGAGGGGGGTGGTCACTGCCGGATCTAAAGGTATATTATTGGGCTGCAGCAATACAAGGAATGGTTGGATTAATTGGGGGGGCTGAGATGGATGGATGGGATAAGACAGGCTTGCTGGCTATATATGGTTTAGCTCTGGGTACAAATGCTGAAAATATTTTTTTAAGATTTACTGATGGAAGTTACTTTAAAAGAACACGTTTCAAGATAATTATGGCGGCCTACAGCATATGGAAAGGATTTTCCAAAAAAGTTGGAATAGGGAAATATAGTGTATATACTAGATTCAAAAATAATCCCTCATTACCTAGGGCTGTGTTCTCAGGAATGGTATATGAGGAATGGGAGAGTCGAGGTATAAGAATGATTGGTGATATGTGGGATGATAATGGCATCTTACAATTTATAGATTTGAAAAACAAGTATATGTTAAACACAAATCATTTCTTTAAATACCTTCAAATAAGGAGTTGTATATTAAATAAAAAAGGGGGAGCTCTAGGCTTTGGGAGGAGTATAATGATGGATCTCATACAAAAAGGTAATGACTGTACTATAAAAAGATTTTATTTAGAAATGACAAAGTTAAAAAAGGATGATCTTGACAAATGGATAATTAAATGGTCCTCAGATTTAGATATAGCTAGAGAAAGAGATATTTTCTCTGAATCACTTGAGATGGGATGTAAATTACTATGCTCAGCGTCTCTTCAGGCCCAGCACTACAAGAGCCTGTATCACCTGTATTATACGCCATGGAAAATTGCTCAATGGGGGGCTGTGTCGGGCATCTCGTGTTTTAGATGTGGCAGTATGGAGGCCAATTTATTACATATTTTCTCTACTTGTCCACACTTAGATAAGATAAAACAAGATATCGGGAATTTTTTCCGGAATGCCTTAGACACAACAATAGAGTTGGACTCAGCAACTATTTTGTTGGGAATATCCCCCAACGGACAAATTAATTGTAAATATTTTCTGTTTGTAGCAATGTCGATTTTTAGACTGCTTGTGGCCTCAACTTGGTTAGATCCAAATCCTCCCACGTATCATCAATGGCTAGGAAAAACTTTGTCAATACAAAAATTGGAAACAGCTATTTACTCTAGGAAAGGGAGAAAGGGTAAAAAGCTGGGTATACAAATCTGGGGTCCTTTGATTCAATGGAAGGCTGGAACTGAATAAGGTATTTTGAGGAATGTATGTATTATGGAATGTTAACATATATTATTTGTATCCGTATATATTATGATAGGATCTGTATGTAGTATGTATATTGTAATATTTCACTTTCCCTTTTTCTTTTGAATATGTAGTTGAGTATGTGGCTGCCTTATGAAACTTATTGTGCCTTGTCCATGTAATGGGGGAGGGGGGGGGAAATAAAATGTGGGGAAAAAATTTATCAATAAAAATATTTAAAAAAAAAAAAAGGATTTTTAATGACCACTTATGCTGATGTAAAGCATTTTCATCTTGATTTTGTGAAACTCTTTCTGCAAATATCGTGAATAAACTAATTTGCAATCTTTTCTTCATTTGAAGTTTGGAATATTGGATTAATTGGATTCATCGAATAATGAAGAGAACTATGACTTATAGCATATATTTCGTGATTTTCAATATTTACTAAAACTATTGGACAATTTTGCTGAATCGCTTTTAGCGACACCCCTGTAGTGCACCGGGTATCCCCAGATAGATATCTGGGTTTTCTCTTCATTTTAACTTTCTAAAAGTGGCATTTTCAAAATTGCAATTTAAAATCTAGCTCCACCATCAATTTGGGCTTTAAATTGTGATTTCAGAGACACTAATATTGAAACATCCAAGTTTCAAGTTTCAAGTTTAACATTTGTATAGCGCACTACTCACCCAGGGGGTCTCAAGGCGCTTGAGGGGGGGGGTAGTTTACTTATCGAAAAGCCAAGTTTTTAGTTGCTTTCTGAAGGAGAGGTGGTTCTGTGTAAGGCGGAGATGGGTGGGGAGAGAGTTCCAGGTTTTGGCCGCTAAGTAGGAGAAGGATCTTCCCCCCATGGTGGATCTATGGATGCGCGGAATTGCGGCGAGGGCTTGATTGGACGATCGTAGTTGGCGGGTGGGGGTGTAGAAGGACAGACGCGTGTTGAGGCATTCGGGTCCTAGGTCGTAGAGGGCTTTGTGTGCGTGAGTGAGGAGACGGAACGTTATTCTCTTGTTGACGGGGAGCCAGTGGAGGTCTTTCAGGTGACCGGAAATGTGAGTTTTGGCGGGGGAGGTCTAGTATGAGTCTAGCTGAGGCGTTTTGGATGCGTTGGAGTTTTTTCTGTAGTTTGGCAGTCGTTCCGGCGTAGAGGGTGTTTCCGTAATCCAGTCGGCTTGTGACCAGTGCGTGGGCGACCGTTTTTCTTGTTTCGGCGGGGTTCCAACGGAAGATTTTTTTGAGCATGCGTAGGATGTTGAAGCATGATGAAGAGACGGCGTTGACTTGTCTGGTCATCGAGAGGGAGGAGTCTAGGATGAAGCCTAGGTTGCGCGCGTGGTCCGTAGGTATGGGTGTGGTTCCCAGTGCCGGTGGCCACCATGAGTCGTCCCAAGCAGAGGGGGATGAGCCTAAGATGAGGACTTCCGTTTTGTCCGAGAACAGCTGTTCTTCATCCACTCGGCTACATCTTTCATTCCTTTGTGTAAGTTGATTTTGGCGGTGTTTGGGTCTTTGGTGAGGGAGAGGATCAGCTGGGTATCGTCTGCGTAGGAGATGATGTTGAGGTTGTGCTGGCGCGCGATGGATGCAAGGGGACTCATGTATACGTTCAAGAGGGTGGGACTGAGAGATGATCCTTGTGGTACGCCGCAGATGACTTTGGTGGCCTCTGATCTAAAAGGTGGGAGGCGGACTCTCTGGGTTCTTCCGACGAGGAACGAGGTGATCCAGTCCAATGCTTTTCCTTGTATTCCGACGTTGCTGAGGCGTTGTATGAGGGTGTTATGGCAGACTGGGTCGAAGGCTGCGGAGAGGTCAAGTAGGATTCACAATTGGACATTATACATAAAATGTAATAAGGTAATCCCAATGTTATCCTATGGGAGAGATAGGCCTTGCTGTAGTGAAAAAAGAATTTGAGAGTCCAGGACATGCAAAACTTAAAAGTACATGCCCTGCCTTTTAAATACATTGCACCCTGCCCTCTGGGTTGTCAAGGGGTGACAAAGTGGAAGGTTTGGGCCTGGCAAAAATGTTATTATGCAAGTCGACCTGACAGTGTAAACTGCACACACAGGCTCCACGATGGCAGGCCTGAGACATGGTTAGATGGCTACTTAAGTGGATGAAACAATAAGCACTACAGGCCCACTAGTAGCATTTCATTTACAGGCCCTTGGCATATGGAGTGCACTTTCTAGGGACTTATGAGTACATTGTGGATATGTCAATCAAACCTGGTTTAGGGAGAGAACTCATACAAATTGGAGGCAAGCAGGCAAAATGTTTGGGGAAGACCACTCTAAGATTGTCAGGTCTAACAAATAGCTTGTCAGAACTATACGCTGTATGGCACTGGGCATGCAATTGAAGGGATTGGATGGAAAAATACTACACAAAAATAAAATCTTGGACATTGGGACGCATAGAATGCCCAGCAGTTCTGTTGATCTTATAGTCTTTTTGATTTGGCTAGTACCACCACCCAAATTACAGAGATCCTACATCTTCAATAGTAGACTTAATCTGTTGGGCCTCATTGCCTCAGACAGAAAAATTATATAATTACAAAAAGTCATTCAAAGGTACGATGACATCTCATGGATGTTTTCCACATGAGACATGAGATAAGCACCATAACATCAGATAACTGCTCTTTCATACCATAGAGATCATGCCATAACATCAGCAAAATGTGTGCAAACAGTGTACCAAAATCATTGCAAATAATGAATCACTTACACAAATACCTTTACTTTATAATTTACACAGCGCCTTAAAATTATTATAACTCGCACACCTACATGCACAGTATATTCAACTTGGTATCTACACTACATCAACTATAACTCACGCCTTCTCCATGCACTGCTTATGCCCTTTAAAGTATATCAGTTAAATATTTACAATACTAGTTATGACATTCCAAGTCATATTTACAGTCCCTGGGCACATGTAGGGCACTTTAGTAGGGACTTTTAACTAGATTAAGTATGCCAAACAGGGATGCGCCAATATTACCATGTTGAGAGGAGAGAGCACTAGCACTTTAGCACTGGTTAGCAGTGGTAAAGTGCACAGAGTACTGAAGCCAGTAAAAAAGAAGCTCAGAAAAGTGGAGGGAGTAGACAAAAAGTTGGAGGGAAGACCACTCTAAAGCTGTCAGGTCAAACAATGCTTCTTTATTTTGTTCTGTTGCCTTTCATGGACTATCACATCTAATGTAAACCATCTATAGGGTGTAAAGTTCCAGGAAGATTGTTCCTTTAAGGATACTGAATATGCCATATCACCTTTATTAAGGACACAGGGCTTGGAGGAGCTACTGGGCCCAACTGTGGGTGGTTGAAGCCCTTTACTCCTGGTGCCCCAAGGCCCGACCTACTATGGATCTTGTGCAACTGAGCCAAGAACCTCTCCTGCACTTGACTCTCAGGATAGCGTGGTCCGAGCTGTCCAATGCTCAGTCCAAAGAGAGGGTCTATACAGTCCTCCTCTAAGATCTGGGCTCAAGTGTTTCTTCGGTGGTACCCTGTCCCACCCACTCCTTGTGTTAGTGACAATGGGTATTTCCTATTCACTATTGGTAACATCCAGGGTACGCTGTACTGGCATTCCAAGTCTCAAGAGTCCACTATGACTCTATCTGTTTTTGGGCAGTGGAAAAGTTTAATAATTTTCTTTGGAGGAGTCAATTTGTGTTGGTCACTGACCACAAATCTTTGGTGTACATGATGGATGGAGTGCGGTCAGGTAATACATCATCCATACTTATAAGATGTATTGCTAGGATACAGGAATTCATCTTGGAGATTAGGCACATTTCAGGCGGTAAGAACACTACAGCTGTTCGTTTGTCTAGATTGCCACCTAAGGAAAGTGCGGAGAAAACTGTTTCTGATCGTATGAGTGTGTGGTTGCCATGGTGAAATCTTTGAATACGTGCAATGCTATCATCTCGGAGAGTAAATGGCTGGATTTGGTTTCCAAGGATGAGGTGTTGCTGAAGGTCAAACAGCATGTTATGAATGGGTGGTCACCAAGTAGGAATATTGATCCATGCCTATAGAGTTATGAGCAGGTGTCTAATGAACATACCATTAAAACTGATATTTTGATGAGACAAGAATTGTTTGTTCCTCTTACTGGTATAAGGGGAAAACTAATTGGTTTAGCTCATTCAGGACATCCAGGTGTTTCTGGTACTAAGAAAATACTCAAACAATATTATTGGTGGCTAGGGATGGATGCAAGTTTTGAATTGCATATTGGTAGATGTCATGTATTTATCCACTCAGATAAACATTGGAAGGTTTCTTTTGAACTCTTAAGTTTGCAGGATGATCCACAAAAACCATGGGACCATATGGTTGATTGGCAAGACAGAGCAGATTTTTTCATTGTTGTGGTTGACAGTATTTCTAAATAGATTTACTATACTTTTGTTGAACATCCTAATACTGAAGAGGTAATATCATTTTTGGATAATATTTTCTTTGTGGAAGGTTCTCCTAAAGTGCTCATGTCAGCAACGGTATACAATTTATGTCTGCTAAAATGCTATTTCTCAAATAAAATGCCATTGTTTCAGAAAAAGCACCTCTATATTGTCCAAGGGCCAAAGTTGAGAGGGCTCGATTTTTCAAGGAGTGTATTCGAACAGCCCTGAAAATAAGTTGGATGTATTCAATTTCTTGAAAGAAAAGTTATGGAGTTACCACATTACTCAACATTCTGTCACATGAGCTTCTCCTTATTTCCTTATGAGACAACTGTAACGCCTGAGATTGAGTAATCAAGAAGAAAGAATTTCCTTGGTGATGAAATAGCAAAAGCAAGGGGAAATATGAATGAGGCACAGATTAAGGGGAAATTGTATCATGATGCATCCCATAGAGCCAGACCCAAAGTAATTCAAGTGGGGGATTAAGTACTCGTTGTGAAGCCCACTTCACAGAGTAAAGGAACATCCACATTTTTGGATCTGGTTCTAGTAGATAGAGTGACAAGTTCTGCAGTATTATTGGGAAATAAAGGGTGGTGGAACAAGAGCTCTGTTTTAGTTCGAAAACTGGAGCAGGAGAAAATGTTCAAGCAGAAGGTGGCTGGTGGGGACAGATTGTTGTTCAGTGGGGACACAGAGTTAATTGATCAGGAATCTGAACAACAAGGTGAAACTGACAGTGAATTGGACCTGGAGATTGCGATCAATTCCTAACACAAGAGAAGTGTAAGATTGCCAAGGAAAGGAGAGGATTATGTGTTGGAGTAACCTGTTTTGGTGTGTCTCATCCTTTCTCTTTTGCACTCATTCTGGGTTATTCCAATATCTGTTTGTTTTCTTTTATTTGATTAAATGTGTGTTCATCAATAAAAAACATTTTTTAAAGAGGGCAAGTGGTATATTTACGGTTGTTAGGTAACTATGTCATAGGTTATTGTCCTTCTTAGAATGTAGCCTTGTCATGCATATGTCAGTAATGGAATAAGGGCAATGTCATGATGGTTTTCAATTTGAAGGCTCAACTGTGCAGCGGTTGGGTCTGGTGATGGCTAGACATGTTTCATTCTCCTCACCTGTGGGCCTGGATATATTATGTTATGTTATGTTATTTTTATTTGTACCGCGCACAGCTGCCCCAGCAAAGGGGCGTCCTGGCGCTTTGATAAGGTCAACACAACACAACACCACAGAATATCAGGGGGACCATAAAACGCAAAAGGAGGCTAAACAAATAAAATAGTCTTGATGGCCCGTCTGAACTGAAAAAGATTATCGATAACTCGAATATGCTGAGGGAGAGAATTCCACCAATTTGCCGCTAGAACTCGAAAAGAGCGGCCACCAGCTCTACTTAGTCTGAAACGTGGAACCACAGCCAGATTTTTACCCAGAGATCTGAGGGCTCGCGAAGGGACATACGGTGTCAGCAAATTCTCCAAAATTTGGGGAGACGTACCCTTGAGAATTTTAAACGCAAGGCATAAAACCTTGAATTTAATCCTCTGGTGTACGGGAAGCCAGTGAAGAGAATGTAGAGATTTAGCGACGAGCAACGCCTTGGCAAACCTATCACCACTCTGGCTGCCGCATTTTGAACTCGCTGCAGTCGGGCAAGTTCGGATTGATTGATCCCAGCCAGGAGTGAATTGGCATAGTCCAGCCGTGACAACACTGATGCTTGAACCACCAGCTGCCTAGTAGAAGCATTAAAGAATTTAAGGATTGGCCTGAGTCCTCTAATAATGCCATAGCAAGAGGCTGCCACCTTCTTGGTATGGCAGATGAAACCGAGGGATGGGTCGAGCCATACCCCCAGATTCCTTATCTCCGTTGCTGGAGACGGAGTCACACCCAATTCAGAAGGCCACCACTTGTCATCCCACAGTGCCGCCTGCTTGCCGACTACCATAATCTCAGTCTTTTTGGTATTTAATTGGAGATAGTTGGAATTCATCCAGTTAGCCACCGCCCGTAAGCCATCACAGAACCTGAGGGCCTCCGTGTCTGAGTCCCCACTCAGCGTGACCTCCAGCTGCGTGTCATCTGCATATGAGACCATCGTCAGGCCCCAATGCTTGACGACCGCAGCCAGCGGCCTCACATAAAGGTTAAATAGAGTGGGACTCAGCGATGACCCCTGTGGGACCCCCAGATCTAGCGGATAGACTTTAGACTTACCGGGCGGGATCGCGACCTGGAATGACCTGTCAGCAAGAAAAGATCAAAACCAGCATAGGGCGGAGCCTGTTACCCCCACCTCCTCAAGTCGTTGAAGCAGAATCCCATGCGAGACCGTGTCGAACGCGGCACTAAGATCTAATAGCAATAGTGCCGCCGTTCGACCCGCATCAAGCACAGAACGCAGATGTTCGACCATGGAGAGTAGGGCCGTCTCCGTACTGTGGCCCGCACGGAACCCATTCTGGGTAGGGTCAAGGATGTTAGCTCTATCTAGATGGTCTACCAAAATGGTGTTCACGTGGGCCTCCACGACTTTCGTAGCCCAAGGAAGTAACGAGATAGGACGGTAGTTTTCAGGCTTAAGAGGATCCAGGGTTGACTTCTTCAGAATAGGTGTGACTACAGCCTGCTTCCATCTGGCGGGAACTACCCCAGAGGAGAGCGATAGGTTAATCAAAGAAAGCACCGGGGTGCGACATGACGGTGATAGATTCTTAAGCTAGGCCGGTTTCAATGGATCTGCCGGAGATCCTGATTTAATTTCGAGGCTAAGAGAATCAAAGGTCTCCATAGACAGGGGAGGCAGAATCGTAAGACATTCACTGTCTCTCAAAATACAGCTGACCCGCTCTAAAGTTGGAGATCCTGTCGGGAAGGTACGATAAATGGCTAGTACTTTCTCGCGAAAAAAAGAGGCCAGGCCCTCACAATGGGAGTCCGAACAAATTTCCGCCCTCGCTGTCCTCTTCGTCATCAAATCTTTTAGCACCTTAAAGATCAGTTTTGAAGGGTTCGGGTTATTCTGAAACTCCTGAGCATAGAAGGCTGCTCGTGCTCTGCACACCGCCCTGTGATATGCTTTAATCTTAGCAAGATAGCAGGCCTTCAAATCAGGGTCATACGCTTTCCTCCATAGTCTCTCAGCCTGTCTACAAGCTCTTTTGAGGGACGCTAAGGCGCTATCATACCATGGGCTAGGCTCGTTCCGACGACACTTAGACCACCTCATGGGGATCAAAGAATCGAGGGCACCAGAGATCCAATCACAGAAGGAGTCATATCCGTGATCAACCTCAGTGAGAGGGCCTAAAGGTGTCTCCTCAAGCAGGCGGTAAAAATCCTCCAGTTTTAGTTTGTTCCAATGTCGTTTGAGAACGAGTCTATCATGAGGTATGAAAGGAGATTCAGACAAAGGGCATGTCAATTTCACCAACATATGGTCTGTCCAGACCAGTTGGGTGGGACAATGAGCCCTAACTCCCTCAAGATTCGTAAAGAAAGGGTCGAGTATATGACCATCTCTATGTGTAGGAGTGTTGAGCAACTGAAAGAGCTGCAGGCCCTCTAAGTCGGCCAGAAAGCTCTTAATAGAGGACAAAGACAGGCAATAAAGATGAAGATTAAGGTCTCCTATAACGTTAAAATTAGCACATCCAAGTGCCTCTGTACTGATAGGATCCGGGAGAGCAGCCCTGAAAGCCGAGTCGCATATTAGCACAAATAAAAGTAACATTTTAATTGTGTGACTCAATCGCTTCATTTCACCTTCCCATTTAGTAGTTTGTGTTCCCCTTTTTCCAGACTCTCCTCCTTGCCCTTTTCATTATGTGCTAGCTGCTAATGCCTTTGTATAACCACAGGTTAGAGGTATGAATAAGAGTTTTTTTATTAACCAATTTAAAGGTACTGAATTTGCTATGTAATACAAGACAAGGAAAAAGAACAACATGGATATACAAGAAATTACAAAGATCAGAGACATGGAGTCTGTGGAAGGCTGGACAGTGGCAGCTTGAGCATGGATTCAAGGGCAAGATCTTCCAGGTAAACCGCAGAAGAAAGGTCAATAACAACAGTAGAAAGACAGTATCCACAAATCCAACCTCCCTGAAGGAATGAAGGCCGTTGCCGATTGGATGAAGAGCAGCCGACTAAAGCTGAACACGGACAAGACGGAGGTCCTCATCCTCGGCTCCAACCCTTCAGCCTAGGACGACTCCTGGTGGCCTACGACACTGGGGGCAGCCCCGACACCCACCGACCATGCACGCAACCTGGGAGTCATCCTCGACCCAGCGCTCTCAATGGCCAAGCAAGTCAATGCAGTCTCCTCCTCCTGCTTCAACACCCTCCGCATGCTCCGCAAGATCTACAGGTGGATCCCGACAGATACAAGAAAAACAGTCACCCAGCCCCTCATCAGTAGCAGACTCGACTATGGAAATGCCCTCTACACAGGAGCCCCGGCCAAGCTCACCAAATGACTGCAATGTTTTCAAAACGCCTTGGCATGCCTGATCCTCGACGGACCACGCCACAGCCACATCACCCCCCACTTGAGAAACCTGCACTGGCTCGCCTTCAACAGGAGAATCTCCTTTAAACTCCTCATCCATGCACACCAGGCACTCCACAAGAACGGCCCAGCCTACCTTAACAGACGGCTCTTCTTCTACATCCGCAACCGCCAGCTCCGCTCCGTCGACCTCTCCCTCGCCACCGTCCCCCACATCTGAAAAACAACCGCAGGTGGCAGATCCTTCTCCCACCTCCCTACCAAGACCTGGAACACCCTTCCACTCAGCCTACAACAGACCCAAGACCTGCTGGGTCTGTCCTAGGCTACTCAAAACCTGGCTGTTCAACCAGAAGCGGCACCCTCCCTCTTTTCTTTCCTTTTTTCTTCCCCAGTGCCTTGAGACCCTCACGGGTAAGTAGTGCGCTCTACAAATTCCGTGATTGATTGATTGAGAATGAGAACAATTTAAACAGCTGTATGTTGAGAATAGTATGCCTTGAAACTACTTGGTAGTATGGTTCCTGTACATTCAGTTCACTCACCACATTTGCTTTCTGTGCACCTTTGTTTTGTTTTCCCTGCCATTTCTTCATGTTTCATCCAGTTTACCTGAATCACCTACGAAGAAGGCTCCTCTGTCAGTTTTGAGCCTTCTGTATGCAAAGTCAATTCAAAGTTCCTCTCCACACAGGGTCTTCTGGAGGTCCTGGGCTTGGGTAAGGTCTCTGAGTGCTCCAGTGTGCAATACCCGTGCTACCTATCGGAACATCAGGAGAACCACAAGAGAATTAGGCTTGCTCAGTATTATTATATATGCACACTTTTTATCTTAAAAGTGTGTGTCTTTGTTGTTATATGGAGACTTGCTTGCTTTCCCTCTGGCGTATGTTTTTTCACCTCTTTTCCACGCTGCTTGATAAAGACAGAGATAGAGATAGAGAGAGAGAGAGAGAGAGAGAGAGAGAGAGACGAGTGCAATCCTGACTTGTGAGACTTGAACCTCCTGTGTGTTTCTCTTTTGCTCCATATCCTCCTTTCCCCCTCACAATAACCTGCAGGTTTCAGTTATTTTCAGTCTCAGCCCACAGCTCTTATGTGGTGGAGAATGAATATTAGTATTGGGCTAGTTCGTCTACACCGCCTATGCGTCCCTTCCAGGGCTGTAACCGTGAGAACTGGTAACTCTTTGAGCCCTCCTCTTAACACTGTGTATATAACCAGCATAAGCAAAGTCAATAGGTCTCACCTTTGAAGGCGAGTGACTACGAATTGTGTTTGTCACTGGTTGCTTGAATCTTTCCCATGCGTCACAAGGCATGCACACATATAAACATGATACTGGCCGGTTTGCAGACTATTCCAAAATGGCTGCTTCTTGTGTACACGAGTGTGCATGCATTTTTACATATGTGTCATCACTGATGCATAAACATACATCATGATGTTTTTGTGGCCATTTTTAACTTTACCACTGTTCCACCATAGCTGACAGTCATATCACAACAGAAAAGTAGAAATGAAAAAAAGTGTACCTGAGCACCTGGAAATAAACTGGCAGGCCAGGTAGAACTTTACAGCTACTATATACTAAAGTAAAGAAAAACAGTATTTAAAAAAATCATGCTGGGCAGGAGAGCACCCGGGTGAGATGGGTGGAAGGGTTGTGGGAATTTACGGAGTTAGGCTAGCACAAATTGGTGGGGCTGGGACCTTATTTAAGAAATAGAAGAAAATAAAATTATTAAAGGCAATGTGAAGTGGGTTACTTTTTGAGTAGGTGACATCAGTGCCATGCCATGCCCTGATGTCAAGGCTAAGAATAACCGTGACAGTCAGTGCTTAAAGCCATGTGAACTTCAGTGGTTAACAGCAGAAATTGAATTTCCAAAATTTAGGGTGGGGGAGGGTGTCAGTGTTTGTGTGTGTCAGTCACACGAGATCTCACCAGGCAGCTATTGCTGTCTATGGCCGAGACCTAAAACAACTGCCATTAACGCGACAATGAAATACACACTCTCGCTACTGATCTATATATAAAAACCTGGGGGGCATATTAGCAAGAAGCTCGTTAAAGTTATCGCCGTTTTAGCGGCAGGAAACTGCCGCTAAAACGGCGATAATGGGCTTACTAATATGCGTTATAAAATTCCAATAGAAGACCAGGTAAGATGTGCTTCTATTAGAATTCTAACGCATATTAGCAAGCCCATTATCGCCGTTTTAAAGAGGTTCTTGCTAATATGCCCCTACATTTGTAGTCATTCTTATTGGAAGAGTAGGGCTACAATGCAAATGTAAATGAAAACATCAACTCATGAGATCCTTAATAAACCTTAGATGATTTTTACATCTTGAATCTTTCATTTGAATGCATTCATTATAACAAAAGATCAGACCACGCCAAACCCATGGAATTTAAATGACATGGCTATGTTAATTTGCAGTGTGTAACTGTTAATGGAGCAGTAAAAATACAAAATGAGGCTGCGTAGCACAAAGATGGAAAGAATTACTCGTGTGAGATACCTCCAATTATAAAGGCGTGCTCTCTGCAATCAGTGGGCTTCTCAGGCGGTGGGGGAAACAACGCATTATTTTCATAGCTTTAAAGGTACAACAGGTCGTGCTGGTTACTTGCAATTATCCTGCTTGAAAGCGCCGATGAGAAAGAAAAAGAGTAGGAGGGAACGTGACTGGAAAGCAGAAAATAACAAAGTTAAAAGGAATGTGAGGAAGAAAGCTTTTTGTATATTGTTTTTACTTTGCCAAGGATGCATGACAGCACTGAAGAGGTAATAATTGTAAATAAGAAGGGAGGTTGAGAGAAAAAACATAGGAGCATATTTGCTAGAAACTGGCGGAGCGCAGTGTTACGCCAAAATTGGTAACGCCAAGCTCCATCGGTTTCAGAACGCAGGGAGGCGCCATATTCACAAGAATGCGGTGCAACCCTGTGTTACCGCTGGAGCTAAAGCAGGTGCCCAGTGCCAGCACAGGCACCCCATACGCCATGCTGCATGGAGGCCTGCACTGCAGAGGTGACTGTTTATGAGGAAGGGACACCTTTCTGCACAGAAACAATATTTACAAACGATTTGCTGTTTGCATGTGTGCTGCAGAGTGCATCACACATGGAAAGAGCAAAATACGGGGAAAAATGTAATATTTCTCCCTGTATCTCCAGCTTAAGGCCAGGTATTCCCTGGCTATGTTGTAAATATGGGGCAGCTTCAAAAAGCATTGGGGTTTGCAGCAGAATGCCCATGACAACACCCATTGCACGCCCCTTTCACAATAAGTTCTGCATGAATACGGGCTTAACGCCACCTGGTAAATAAGGCAAAGGAGTTAACACCACCAGAACGTCATAAAAAGTAACATTCTGGTGGTATTAATTCCTTGTAAATATGCCCCATTATGTAATTGCATATTTGTTTCTGTATATTGCTTAAGTCTCTCTTAAGTAACTGTAAAGCATCCTAGCGGAACAGGAGAAGGAAGAACGCTTTATAAGGGAGAAGTAAAGGAGGGAAATTAGTAAGTAAAGGAGGGAGCTGGTCAAAGATCGACTACTGCAATGGACTGTATTCGAACGCTCATCAGCATATTCTCAATAAGCTGCAAAGCCTTTAGAACGCTGCAGCCTGAGTGCTTTTCAGTGGCGGTCGCCGTACAGTGAAAGTGGTGGCGGGGTTGAGGGGGAGGACTGGGAATTGACAGCAAAAATAAGATTCATAAAAAAAGTACCTCTTGCTGCCCCGATGCTGACGTCAGCCTTGGTGCTTTACTCCTGGCAGCCTCTGGGAAGGCACATGCTCACCACCCAATCCAGATGCTGCTCTCATGCTTTGAGAGCATCACCAGGATTATTCATTTATGAATCTTCATTTAGTAAGTAAAATCACCATAAAAGTCTGCAGGTCGAAAACAATATTATCAATATCAACCAGGTTAGTCTGAGTGTCCTGGTCTTCTGCTCAGACACTGCCTGGGAGCCTCTGGCATTTCTCCAACCTGGCTGTGAGCACAACCAGGTTGGAGAAATATAAGTGCTCCTGCCTGGCATGGCGCTGCCCCGCCCTACACGCATGCACCATCATCCAGAGCCCATCACAGAAAAATACAATTATATTATTGTTTTAATATCATTTTATTTTTCTGTGACTGACTCTAACCAGTGGGGCGACGCTGCTCCTCCATTACGCAAGAGCCGCCTCTTGTACTTTTCAAAATTCCTAAATATCATTCCATCTCTAAGCTTGTCAAGAAACTCCATTGGCTCCCTGCTAGACAGAAGGTCACTTTCAAAGCACTGTGCACTGTGTACAATGCACCGCACAGGCACGGTCTTGATTTTCTGAGGAAGAGTTTTAGCTGGTATATACTTGGTAAGTCGTTACACTCAGCCTCTGCCAAATTGCTGGTGATCCCCAGATTCAAGTATGCAAACTGGGGTGGCAGAGACTTTGTGCTTGGAGCATGGAATGCCATTTCCATCTATTTCAAAACCATGCTCGACCTTCTGGCTATTAGGAAAGTTCTGGGAACATGGCTTTTTTCCTCCTGGTAATTTCTATCCCTGTGGTCACTTTACCTATTATCGCAGCCAGAACCAAGACTCCTTTTTTGGTAATCGAGAGCACTAGAAGAAAATAACATAAGGTAACATGTTGTTTGCTTTTATAAAGAAAAGTTACTTACCTGTGGTCCTAGTTCTCTTCCAGAGGACTTCTCATCAAAGTCATAAGCACTGAATAGTCCTGGCCACATGCGGGGACCCAGGAGCACGGAGCACTTCTCAATGGAAGAGGTGTGGCGCAGCGGCCAGGGCGACTGACGATGGACGCTGGGGATCACAGCTCGATCCCTGGCTCCGGCGGCAGGGATCTGACCAGCACCATGTGACTCTGGGCAATAGCTCGCTTAATCTTCCCGAAGGCCCCCAGCGCCTTGACACCTTCGGGTAATTGTTCGCGCTTTACAAATACTGGACATTTATTATATTATACATAAGTGTATGTACATACAGCTTTGCTGCATTAAAATATTTTGCTGCACTACCACGGTGTCCGTGATACTTTCTGGAGGGGAGAGTATTGAAACACGGTACATATAAATATATATATATTACTCCACAATAACCATCCCCTTAGTCAGGTTAGTCCAGCCGCACTTTCCCTCACATTCAAAAAATTTACAGCGTGGCCACAGGTCCAAGTGCTAGGTGAATTTTATTGTTGCATATTACAATTGTCTCAGCAACACCCCACAAGGGAAATCCTACGCGTTTGGGCTTGCGCCTTCAACTGGGCTATCCCATCAATCCCACAACATGTGTTTAAAAAGCAACAAGGGACTCATGTGTCCACCTCCTGCACTTCCTTCTGGCAACATCTAGAATGTAAACAGAGGTACTATCTTCAATGGGCGTCGGCCATGTTGTAATTCTGAAAGGGCAATCTTAGAGCAGTAACATAAATCCACAATAATTGCATACTGAGAACCCTCAATTAAAATAAAAAAGAGGAAGAAACGGAGGACATGCGCCAATGACTGGAAAAAGGATATTCTGCCACATGAATCAGAAAAAAACACATCAGAGATGCAGGTAGCAAACACAAATCCTATAAATGCCCTGTGTTAATTTAACACTATGCAGATCATGCATTTACCAAATTATTTCTGTATAAATACAAATATCATTTAAGAACAATCAAACTTGATCCTGCAAGTGTCAATTTATAAGAAATAAAGTGCTAACGCTTCTATCTTATTGCACGAAACCCATAAAGTCTACTAACATGTCCAAACTATATATAAAGTGCTAATGCGTCCTAACATATTGCACCAATCTCATAAAGTGCACTAACATGTTTCTGATACATCCATTGGTGAAATTACTCTAAATTACTGCCTCTTCCAACTACTTGTAAAGCGCAAGTGCATCTATAAACAACCAACTCTTATTATAAATAACCACCAAAAAGGGGACCTATACAAACAATGTCTAGAAATTTTAATATATTCCCTAATCCAGTCAAGAATTAAATAAATAAATATTTCAATGCAATATTAAAATAGAAATTAGTGCAAATGTATCCATTCCTATTCCCCTAAAACAATGCACTCAACATAGACTGCATCTGATGGCTCCTGTAGAGAATCCAGCCTTGTCCCATTACATGATAATGACTCAATTAGTGCGCCCAAATTGTAGTGAGATCCCAATATGTTATTATCCAATACTGTTTAAAGTGCAAGTACATTCATTAGTTGACATTCATCAAGGGTGACTGCGCGTCATTTAGAAAAACATACACCTCCATCCTCATATATAAAATCAAAGGGGATAAAAAGGGGTGAAACAAATCAGGGTGATCACTCTAGTTGTATATATCAAAACACTCTCTCGACAAGAACCTTCCATAGGCCTCGGAACATGGTGCAAATAAAATGCAGATCATAAATGGACATAAAGTTCAGGATCAATGGTATGGAACCATGGTTTCTCGGTACCTACAAGAATAATCATGCATGATTCACATTGGCGCATTCTAGTTCCCTATTCCCTCTATGTGGATGCACTTTAATGTGTTTCAAGCCATAATATTGAAAAGAGGTCATAACACCTTGATGCTGTTCCCAAAAATGCTTGGCCGTGGTGTAGGTATGATCCTGATCTTTAATGGCACTGAAATGCTGTAAAAACCTAAATTTTAACAGATTAATTGTACTGCCCAAATAGCGCAGTCCACAGCCACATTCCAATGCATATACAACAAATTCTGTTTCACAGCTAATCAGTACTTTGATTTTGATCGTCCTACCTTCAAATGTCTTGTACTACGGACAATTCAGTCCAAATATACAAGCCTTGCAAGTGGCACATTATCTGAAACCCACATTTTTTCGGTCAGCCTATTGGATTTTAGATGATACATGGAACTGGTTACCATATCCCCCAAAGAAGGTGTCTTTCGATATGTGATTTTGGGTTGCTGACCAACTACATCTTTCAAATGTTTGTCATGTTTCAAAATGTGCCAGTTCTTATTGATCAGAGATATATGTGTGTGTGTGTAAAAAACATGTACGTAGCACATTTTATATATGTCCATATCACGGCTAATTTTCTGCGGATCTCTGATTGGCTGCCAACACTTCAGCCAGGTAGTATTAGCAGCCATTTTGGGCCCTGGATTTAGCCGAGTCCCTCAGAAAAAGGGGAACAAATAGAAAAGGAGCAGGGCACGAAATGTTGCTGTGAATTCCTGAAATCCACAAATTTGCAGCAGAAATTAAAAAGAAACAAGCAAGCTTGGTTTGACCAAAGCCCCCAGGCGGGCCAAGTCTGAGGTTTAAAAAAAAACATAGGGGGAGAATGGGGCACTCCTACTTAGGCTCTTGTAGCCCCGGTGATCATCACTTCTCTGAGTTTTATTTATAAAAAAAGAGAGAGCTCCTCACTCCTGAGGCTTTCTAAGCTCCAGGGACCACCACCTCCCCAGGGCTAAACAAACATTGATGGGGGGGGGGTGCAGAGCCACCCAGGGCCCACCAAGTCCCCGGGGCTAAACAAACACTCATGGGGGGCTACCCTGACTACCCCGAGACCCGGGAACCAGCACTTCTCTGGGGCTAAATAACACAATGGGGGGCCCCAAGTACCCCCTAACATTGGGGAGCACTACCTCTCAAGGGCCAAATTATTTTAAAAAATGGGAGAGGGAGGAGCAGCCTCCCTCCTGGGCCACATAGGGCTCTGGGCACCACCACCTCCCTGGGGTTGCCCATGAATATGAAAGGAGTGGGGCCATAACCTGGAGCCATACATGGCCCAAAGGACGGCCACCCCCAAGGGCGGGCTCCTGCTATGTCCCATGGTGCCCAACCCCGGTACATAGCTGCTTGCTTTTGCTTTGCCGAAACTTGGCCAGACTGCATTGAGTTTTCATTAAAAAAAACAATCATAGAAAATTAAGTCGTTATTAAAAAATGACTAATGAAACATTTTCACAAACCTTTATGAAAAGGAAAAGGAAAGGGAATATGAGACATTGTTAGGCTATAGGCTGCTATTTAAAGCACAAGCAAAGCCAACTGGCACTGTGTCTGACAGTCCCTTTGATTTCCATTATGCCTTTTTGTCTGGGGAGGAATGGGGGTTGCTTATAACTTTGATGAGGATTACCCTTGGAATAAAACTAGGATTACAGGTAAGCAACTTTTCCTTCTCTTCCAGAGGGATCCACCTCAATAGTAGTAAGCACTGAATGGAATAGCAAGCCCACCCCACAAAAGCGGACTTAAAATACAAAAAGATCCAACAGCTGCCCAAAAAGAATCCTCAAAGTCATTTTTTCATCATTTGTATCAACATTTTAATTTACACACTTTTTTAGATAAAAGAGAAAAAACCATTTTTGTATTGTATGTGCTGTCCAACAATTTCATCATATATTATTATTTTCTATGAACACTATTATCAATATCATTTCATTGTACTTGTACATCCCCTGATTATTAACCACACTTACATACTAACTTTCACTCCAACAACCATTCTCATTCTCTCATCAAACCATACTACACCCTACTAAGATCACTTACACTACGATGTTGTGGTTTGGGTATCAAACATCCAGGTCAACTCATGTTTAGGTGGTTATCATTTCTTTGGGACCACCTTCTTCAGGACCAAATGATACTGAAAAATATATGCAGGTGGGTGGTGGGGGGAATAATGTAAGAATGTTGAATTATTTATTTTCCACGTCAAGATAAGACCTGACGGCAGTTCATTATTATTATTATCCTCATATCATACTCAATAAAGAGTATTGACACGTACTCCTATTATTCTGTTTAAGCGTGTCTCCATGAGGGCTCGACTACTACTGTTAGTTTCCTCTTTTAGGAGCGGGCTGGTCAAAGGTCCTCAATACTATATAGTCAGCACTGTTTCATATACCCCTCAGGAATATGGAGTGCTTAACCCCTTCCATGCTGATGACGAACCCCAGCCATCTTGCACTACGGTGCTCGTGTGCTGATGATGGCTGGGGTTCGTCACGGCCCGCCCCTGTTCGTGCTGTTTACAACACAAGGGGAATCGCGGCCGCATGGAAGAGGTTAATACTGGATTCCCGTAGGTGTAAATGCACTCTATCAGTCCTTGGCACGAAAGGCTCGATTGTGGACAGCCCAATAGAGATGTTGTCATCCTATATAAAAGGAATATAGGTCCAGTGGTAGTCCCTTTGCATATGTAGATCTGATCTAAGCATCCTGAACATTTCATTTCATATCTGCTTGTTCAGTACTCTCAGACCTAAAATGGATCTGATTTTTGCTTTGGTCTTTTCTTTCTCGCCAAAAAATACCGGAAATAAATCTCCAATCCTTTTTGGTGACATGGAAACTCCTCTACAACCTGCTTTTGTAACAGAATGTTCACTTCCTTCTGTAACATGCTTTGGTGTTTTTACAGGTAAAACAGAAAGAGTAGGGGACGTGAATATTCAAGACCCATTTGTCTTTTGTTATAAAGTGCCACTCTTTCAAATGACTGGTGATACTGCTCCCCTACGGACTGGGTACGAGAGAAGGGGGAAGTCACAACTCATTGTTTTGCAAGAGGTTTTCCTCTAGAAACAGTTTGGTGTTAAGATCCTCTTTCTCTAGATGGTTTAGGAGGATGGAGTGTTGTCTCAAATGCTGTTGGTGTTGCTGTTGAGACTAGTGAGGGTCTTGAACACTCTGAGGGAAAGACCATTTCTTGTAAGGTCAGTATTTCCTATGATACTCCTTTCTTGTTTCCAAACTAACCCCCTTGAGTGTGTCCAGCTCGATCTTCTTTCGAGACATGTCTTCCTCTGCATGAGTACCAAAAAGGGAATTACCTGAAAAGGTAAATTCATGATTCGTTGTTGAGCCTCAGGCTTAAGGCAGTGAGTCACAGCCAAGATGATCTTCAGGCACAGATTACATGAGAATAATCATGCACAACTAGGTCTGATGCATCAGCTGCCACACATAATCTGATAAGATACCAGACCACCTTCATTCTAGGTTTTTGTTTTTCTGGTTTCCAAACTAACCACTTTGAGTGAGTCCAGCTCGATTTTCTTTCGAGACATGTCTTCCTTTGCATGAAACATAACCATTTCATGTAATCAAAATGTGTAATTACAGGGCATTATTGATCGTAGAGGACACATACTTCTCTGTTTTCTCTTTTTAATCTGTACATGAAGAACATTGTCTATATAAATAATATAAAAGAAAAAATATTTTTGAAACCTATGTATATAATATATGTTCTTTAGGTCCATAATTATTTCCAACTTTCCTAATTTGTTTTGTTCATACTCGAGGATACTACATTATTTTGGCATGTGATCAACTACCCATATGTCAGCCCAACAGAGGTTTCCTGATGATTCAATGCAGCAATCACGGCCTGTGAGTGGGTCGCCTATTTTTGACGAGTGTATGAGCAGCCTGTTGGGGATATGCGGCCTAATTTGCAATGTGAGTCTCCCTGTATTTTTCCTGTACTGTCAGAATGTGGGCAGCACATTGAAGTGATCCTCTAAATGCTGATCAATGCTGTGGTTAAATGTCCCAACGCCAAAACCCAGGGGCCTGATGAGGTTCCCACAGATATTTTGAAGGCTGAGATAGAGCTTTGGTGTCCAATTCTAACAAATGTGTTGAGATCTGCATGTGGATGGGATAAATCTGTTGAGATCTGCATGTAAATCAGGTAAATTGGAAAGATGGTCAGAATCTATGATTATTCCAATTTTCAAAAGAGATGATTGCAGTGTTTGCAGTTGTCATCACCCGATCCCCCACTGGATGCACTGGTTAAGGTCATGAGGAGAATACTAATAATAAGGTTGGGGGAATTGGAGGAAGAACATAACATACTGGCAGACATCCAATATGGGTTTCAAAAAGTCTTTAATACATTTGAACAATGCCTAAATCTTTCTTTATTGATAAGCCAGTGCAAGATTGCAAAAAGGAGTTCCTTATATCTTGCCTTCATGGACCATCTCATGCGCTTCCAATTTTGGTTCGCACAACTAGTTGTACCGCTTCATGAAGAACATAGGGATGGACTGGGACATCCTAAACATTCATAGAGAGTTTTAAACTGCAACCACAGCAAGGGTGAAGTAAAGAATAAATGGGGATTGCTCCAAACCTTTCCATATTGCCAGGGGCTGAGGTATGGCAGTGTTCTTGCTCCCTTCCGTTTCACCCTGTATTCAGCAATTTTCAGAGGGTGCTGCTAGAGAGGAGCTGTGATATATGCCACAGATTCGGCACTGCGCTGTTACTGCCCTCCTTTATGCAGATGTCGCATGCTTCAAGGCACGCACACTAAAGGCCCTGCAGGCCTTATTTGACTCATTTGTGTTTCTCATGGGTGATTTGGACATTAATGTCTACTTAGGCAAATCTTTTGTTTTGATTGCTGAGAAAAAGCCCTCACATCTGTGTCAGTTCTGCAACTAAGTTACTCTTGTTATTTGGGGTACGTTGATGCATCATGCACTTGGAAGCAGCAGATTAACCATGGTAGTGACGAGCAGGCAAAGGGAATTAATGATCTTTTTGCATTTTCCCACAAGTTGAGGACTCTGCCTTTGAGGGAATTATCACCATTTATCATGCAAAATGCATATTGGTGGCCACATGTGGAGCTGGAGAATGGAGTCATGTTCCAATTGCAAAACTCAAAGTGATACAAAGTGATCTCAGAGGATGATGTCAGTTGCTCCAAGCAGCACATCCATTTTGTGTCAAAGTGGATTGGGAGTGCCATCTATAGAGGCTCTCATTAGGCTCCAGCCTCTTCTGCTATGGTACAGGGCCCCAACCAACCAGCAGGCTTTGTTGAACAGACAGGCACTGTAGGACTGTTTGTCTCTTGATTGCATAAGCCAAATACCATGACTCAATGACTCAAGGCTATGTGTTCTAAAATCGAAGGCCCATCTTTATTTGATGATTCCACGACCCTAACTTAGTTAGGCAAGTCAGTACTTAAGTACAGCACTTTGCAGAGCAAAGATCTCTAGCTGCCAGATGGAAAGTCTCTTTGTAAGAAATCAGGTTATCGGTTGAGGGAGGAGAAACCCCACTCAAGAAATAAGAACAGTCCATGTCAGGGTCAACCACAAAAGTCACTAAATTAACCTGCGCTTAGCCCTCTGGTAGCTTGGAATAAAGCAGTCAAGTTTAACTTAGAGGCAAAGCGTAAAGTATGTATGCAGCACACAAACAATAAATAAGTGAAAACACAGCACAAGAAAAATTTGAAACCTTTTCACAGTTTAATAAATAAAATACCAGAACAACAAGAATCCAATCAGTAGAACCAGAGAATTCAATGTTTTAGGTAGATATAGTTTCGAAAAGCACAAAGCACCACTCACTGTCATCTGGTCATGCTAAACCATTGGAAAGTTATAAGTTCAAGCTGACCACGGTGGAGCAAGGACCAGATACAGGGACCAGGTTACACCCACCAAAAAAAATACCTTCTCAAAGTCCGTCTCAAAGAGCTCTATTTGCGGCGGAGGAGGCTGCGAGGAGCAGGGAAAGTGTCATGTATGTTCATCGTTGTAGCGCAAAGAGAAGGCAGTGTGGTGTGAGCTGTCATCACTGTAGCGCGAAGAGTCGTCTAGTGTCACAGATGCTCATTGCTGGAGCTTCCCATTAGCAATCACTATAGGCTATCTGTGCTGTAGCGCGAAGTTCAGATGTTGCGTTATTGCTGGGGCATGAAGAATCTGGTTCATCAGAGAGTCATGTTGATGGGCATGACTGGTAGCAGAGCCTATGCATAAACAGGACCATTTGCAGTCGTGCAGAGTCAAAAACATCTGATTTTTACCTTTCTTCACATGAGGAGCTTAACTGATGCCGGCCAAGCATTCAAGACCTTAGGAGGCACCTTCTGGGGATCGAAAACTCACTCCAGCAGAAACCAGCAGGGTTCAGGCTGGTCCAGTTGCACAGCCAGGCAGGTACAGGGCAGCATGTCAGCTGAAAGTTGCAGGGAGGCCCCTGGAGCTTGTATCCATGTAGCTCAGACAGTAGGTCAGCCACCTGAACTTGTAGCCTAGGATGATGAGGAAGGTGCATGCTTACTTCTCAGAGAAAGGGTAGGACTCAAGCAACAGATCAGTCCTCTTATGAACAAGGAAAGCCTTAAGCAGCAGGGCAGTCCTCTGGTAGCAGCAGGATAGTCTTCTGGAAAACAAAGCAGGACTGAAGAAGCTGCTGACTCCTTGGGGTACTAAGGCAGTCCTTCTTCTGTACTGTTCACTGGTACAGGAGTGTACTGAAGAGTGGCTTAGGAGGTCCAATTTTATACCAGATGCAAACCTCTGAAGAGGAGATTTCCCTATAGTACCCCCAAATCTAGTTTTGGAAGGTTCTTCTCTTCCTCTGTCAAGTTTCCAAGAAGTCAGGGTCGACAAAACACAGGTTCCCTTGTTTGTCCTGGAGGTTAATGATTGAAAAGGGAAGTGGGGTAGGGAACAGCACCACCCCAACCATCCTGGCGGGATGGCATATCATGCCAACACCTAATACCTTTTTGTCTCACTGTCAGGGAGGAATAAATACAGCCCAACAGCTCAATTATTCACAATCATGTGACCCAGTACACCAGCAGCAGGCACCAAATGGTTAGGGCAAGAAATGCCTGTTTGTAAAAGTGGATTTTTCAGAATTGTGACTTATAATCCGACTTTGCCACTAAAGAGGATTTAAAATTACAATTAATTTCAGACCAATCATGACATTTTCACTTGCTCCCAATCAAAAGTTAGCACTTATTGAATGTAACAAGGCAACCCAATTTTATCTAACGGTTGAAGTACGCCTTGCAGTAGTGAAAAACAAATGTAGGAGTTTTTCACTCTCAGGATATTTAAATCTTAAGAACACGTGCCCTGCTTTTTGAATATAATGCACCCTGCCCCTGAACCTTTAGGGCCCATCTACTGTTCTTTAACAAGGAGGGAAAGTAAGCACCTAACTGCATGACATGCCAGGTTTGGGAACACATGGAGAGAAATATAGCCTTTCAGCGAGAAATGATATAGTCCAAAGCACTGTTTTTAATATAAAATCAGGGCCTTTGGTGGTCATATCACTGAAAATACAAGATTTGAAAAAAAAGTATTGTCTAAGGGTGCTCGTGGAAGGCAATATCTATGGACTGGAATTTAGAGAATGCTAAAGTTATTCTGGTCGTTTTCTATCAAGAAAGTTAAAAAGAGGCAGTTGCCAGAAAAATTAAAAAAAGAAAGTCCCACAGCTGAAAGCAGTTCTGGTATTTTACTGACCTCTGCCGGTCATTTTCTGTCAAGACAATTCAATAGAGGTAGTTGCACAGAAAAAAGGCCCTAAGCGGAAGCAGACAAGTCCTAGGGCTGATCTCCAGAGCCCATAAAGTACATACACATATAAATATATAATAAGTATATACTAAAGTATATACAAGAGGTCTTGAATGCTCGACCTAAAAAGGAAGGGTTAGGCCTGGCAAAAGATGTATTTTGTCAGGTCAAAATGGCAGTTTTAATACTGCACTACAGCCTGCAATGGCAGGCCTGTGACAGGTTTTAAAGTGCTACTTACGAGCATGGCACAATGAGGACTTCAGGCCCACTAGTAGCTTTTAATGTACAGGCCCTCTGTATAATTAGTACCATATACTAGGGACATACAGTTAAATGAAATATGTCAATGAGTTGGAAGCCAATTTTACCATATTTTAGTGAGAGAGCACTTTAGCGCTGCTTAGCAGTGATAAAATGTAGACCATCGTAATGCTACCAAATATGAATTTAGAAAAAAGGCAGGATAAAGGCAACATGTTTGGGGGAATATCACACCAAGGATGTCAGGTTTATCAACATGCACTAAAAGGCCTGTGTTGTATTGTCAAACAAAGTTCAAATATTTTCTTTAACTTTGAGATGAACATTGGGACTACTCCTGGAGTATCATCTATAAAAGGGGCGATGTGGGGGATAATTATAATGCACTGTAAGATACATGTTGGTGAAATGATGCTTTGTTTGCTAACTCTTCCTTTTTTGAAGTATCTCTCTTGCTCTCTCTCTGACCAAAACTTTATTTCATAATTTCTTCAAGGTATTCTTTAAATAGTTATCTCTTTGTATCCTTTTTTTTACATTACCAGTCAGTGTCCCGATGCTGGTGCTCTTATGTTAGTGTCTCAGCAGTAGTTTTTGGTTGACTTTTGATTGATCAGGGGCCTTGTATATACTAAAGTATATATAAGAGGTCTCGAATGCTCGGCCTAAAAAGGAAGGGTTAGGCCTGGCAAAAGATGTATTTTGTCAGGTCAAAATGGCATTTTTAATACTGCACTACAGCCTGCAATGGCAGGCCTGTGACAGGTTTTAAAGTGCTACTTCCGAGCGTGGCACAATGAGGACTTCAGGCCCACTAGTAGCTTTTAACCCCTTCCGTGCGGCCGCGATTTCCCCCGTGTGCGGCCGCCGGACGAACACGGGTGGGCCGTGACGAACCCCAGCCGTCATCAGCACACGAGCACCGTAGTGCATGACGGCTGGGGTTCGTCACCAGCATGGAAGGGGTTAATGTACAGGCCCTCTGTATAATTAGTACCATATACTAGGGACATAAAATTAAATGAAATATGTCAATGAGGTGGAAGCCAATTTTGCCATATTTTAGTGAGAGAGCACTTTAGCCCTGCCTAGCAGTGATAAAATGTAGACCATCGTAATGCTAACAAATATGAATTTAGAAAAAAGGCAGGATATAGGCAACATGTTTGGGGGAATACCACGCCAAGGATGTCAGGTTTATCAACATGCATTAAAAGGCCTGTGTTGTATTGTCAAACAAAGTTCAAATTTTTTCTTTAACTTTGAGATGAACAGTGGAACTGCTCCTGGATTATCATCTATAAAAAGGGCGATGTGGGGGATAAATATAATGCACTGTAATTTACATGTTCGTGAAATGAATGCTGTGTTTACTAACTCTTCCTTTTTTGAAGTATCTCTCTTGCTCGCTCTCTGACCAAAACTTTATTTCATAATTTTTTCAAGGTATTCTTTAAATAGTCATCTCTTTGTATCCTTTATTTACATTACCAGTCAGTGTCCCAATGCTGGTGCTCTTATGTTAGTGTCTCAGCAGTAGTTTTGGTTGACTTTTCATTGATCAGGGGCCAGTGAAGAATGTAAGTGTTTGTGCCCTTCTATTTGTATCCCACTGTTAGTGTTCTAGTATTAAAAGTCAGTGTCCCTAATCCCCCATCTATCTCTGTCCTAGTGCTAATGCTTCATTTTCTTTTACAGTGTCCCCTTATCAGTTCTTCTGTATCACTGTCTACGTGCCAAAGTTAGCATCCCATTATAAATGCACCCAGATTAGTTTCTGTGTCTGTGTCCTCTTGTTCCTTTGCCAGTGTCTGAGCACTACGGCATTATCATTGTGGCAGTAATCCTTGGTAGTATTGTAGTTAACAATGTCCATGATAGTGTTCCAGTGTCAGTATGTCAGTGTCTCTATGTCAGTGGCCTTGTGTCAGTATTCCACTGTCAGTGTTCCATGTCAAGGAGTACAAAAGTCTTAGTATCAGCATGTTTCTAAAATGCACTAAAATATGTTACAGATACATAAACTATTAAGCCTCTTCAAATTCATTGAACATATCACTCCCCATGCGCCGACATCGAAACAACTCTTTCTACTGCGCAACTTCAATTGCCATCTACAAGATCCCACAAACTTAGAGGTGAGCCAACTTATTTCATATCTAGCCACTCTTGGTCTGCACCAAAGAGTTAAATGGACCTACTCATGCTGTGGGACACACGTTAGATCAGAATTTTACTAACATTATTTCTCTAACTTGTGAACCCCTGCTACCTTTACTTTAAATGACTGATTCACTCATTGGTTTCAGGAGTCTTCGGTCAATAAGGACAGAGAGAATGCTTACAGTTCATATAAAACTGTCCAGATGCTGGCGGACAATCTCTCCAGACTCTTTTGCTCAGGAGTTTAAGTATGCTGCCATCTTGGCTGAGAAACATGTTGATCAAGCCCTTGCTGATTACCACGCAGCCTTAAACTCGACCCTGGATAAGATCGCCCCCCTTCAAACTATATTCCCATCTCCAACAGTGTTTCTCTATGCCTTGGTACACCTCCAATTTGAGGACAGAAAAAGCATTGTATAAAAAGTTAGAAAGATGGTGGTGGTGCTCTAACACCATGAGTGATAAGGAAACTTATAGAGCCGACTTAAAATTGTACCATTGCAATATAAATACGGCTATAAAAAATGCCCTGGATTGGAGACTTCATCTCCAATTAAATCGACCAGGCAGTATATACATCTAAAACACTCTTTATAGTCCTTAATAATTTCCTTAACTCTGGAGCTTATGTACAAGAAATACAAGCAGCACAAGCTCTTTGTGTTACCCTGGCCAATCACTTTGGTGATAAAATTAAAGAAATCAACTTGAACTTTCCTAGCTCTACTGCCACAGCTATTTCCACCTTAACTTTTTCTGACAAGGCCAGTAGTTCAGAAAAACTCAGAGCTTTCTTTTTGAAGGAATTTCAGAAGGCATTTGCATTGGCCATATCTGGTTCTCCTTTAGATAGTTGCCCTCCTAATGCCTGCAATGCACTCCTTCTTCAATCTTTCAGCTAGCACTGGGAGAGTTCCATTAACGGGGAAGGTGGCTTAGGTCAGACCATCTTAAAAAGGCTAATCTGGCTTTGTCTATCCTTAACAACTACCACCCAATCTCCTTGCCCCTTTATTAGGCAAACTAATGGAAGAACTAATAAACAGACAACTCATGGAGTATCTAGAGATCAATAGGATTCTGGACCCATCCCAATTGGGCTTTAGACCATCATATAGCAGAGAGAGAGCTCTAGTGGCTGTTAATGATCACAATATACGTTCCATCCATGCTCATGCTGCCTGACTTGTCAGCAGTGTTTGATATGGTCTCCGATCCTAGGTTATTTTGTAGGTTGCAAGTGATTAGAATCCACTTAACTGCGCTACGATGACTTTGCAATTTCCTCTCCAATAGAAACCAAATTATCATCTTGGGTTCTTAAAAATTCCACACCTTGATTCTGGACAATGAAGTGCCCCAGGGTTCCTAATGAGCTCTTCATTCTTTAACATATATATGGCCCCACTCGCCAAGATGTTTAAAGCCTTAGGGTATGACATAATCTTGAATGATGATGACACACAGTTTATAATTTCTCTGAACAATGATTTGACAAAAGCGAAAGAAAACATTTCAGCTGGGATATCAGCTATTGCAGCTGTCTCCAGCTGAACGCCAGAAAAACTGAGATTATGCTGTTTGGTCATGCCCATCAAGTTTGGAATTGAGATAGGTGACCCCTGAACTTGGCACAGGTCCCATACCCAAGCAGGTTGTTTGGAACTTAGGAGTCTGTCTTGATCAATCTATTACCATATAAGAGCAGGTACATTCAATTGCAGGCTCCTGCTCCAGAGGAAAGTCTTTCCACTTCTTTCTCTCACAGCGAGGAAAACTTTGGTGTAGGCTCTTGTTATTAGCCATATGGACTACGGCAAAGCCTTACTGGCCCCAGCTAATGAGATGCTGCTAACTAACTTACAGGTCATTCAGAATACGACAGCCCACCTTATTTGTAACTTTTTACCTGGGACTCCCCTTCTCTACTCCTTGTACTGGCTTCCTGTCCAGAAGAGAACTATTTAAAAAATATGTTGCCTCTCTTATAAGGCCCTGGACAGGAAAAGGTTGCAGCTATATAACTTTAAAGCTCTCTCACTATGGCCCTCCGTACTTCTTAGATCCAGTGACAAAACCTGCTAACTGTTACTGTTGGTCAGAAAGTCCCACTTAGGGGCGGTAATTTTCTGAACTAGCCCCTCACTATTGAAGTGATTTACCGCTACACATTCAAACCTATTCAGACTATTCTCTTTACAGGAAAAATATTGAAAACAATATTCTTTCAATAAGCTTCCCCGGATCTACAACTCACTGTTGCGCCGAGATACCCCTCCCAGATTGATTTGTGCACATTAGAAATTACAATAACAATGACATAAGCTAGTTAACTATGATAATCTGGCTTGCAGCATGGGCTAGTTTAGTTTGCAGGCCATTGAAGTTCTACATTGTGTTGTACATATTTGTGCCATTATGAGTCTGACATTTGTGCATTAAGTGCCTATCCATTCTCATATAGAAATTATGCAGTTGTGGTTAAAGGTGACAAGTGAAGCCTGATTAGTTCAAGTGATGCAGTAGCGAAGTCAGTTTACTGTGTATTGTTGTGGCAATTATGACCTAATTAGATTTTGTGATCACATGTGACCAAATCCTCAAGGTATGGAAAAGCCAGAGTCAAAAACACAAAACACTAGAAACAGGAAATGGTAGCACAACTCTTGGGGAACTGCAACACATTATAGGAAATCATCTTATTTGCAGGTTTGTGCTCTGGAAGATCATTATTGACTGTTTCCAAATTTGCTTATGTGATGGATTATTTTCTAGTTTTATTTATAGTGAGTTATGCATACTTATTGCTACCAGTCACATTTTGTTATTGTCAGTATTTCCTTTACATTTTTGAGCTGGTCAAACATGTCCAATTTTACATGTATGATTACCCCCATTTTTTTAACTGATGCTGCTAACCAGTCCCCAGTGTATGTGTGCTGACTCCTAAAACATGGAAAACTGGTTAAAAACCCTGATTGGCACATTTACCTTATCAGCATATTGTACCCGTGCATCCAGGGCCTGTAAATTAACTCTCACTAGTTCATGGAAGCAGTTATTGTGCCACCACTATAGTGACAATGTATAGCCTGACTTTACCCCTGCCAAAGCCAACCTACATGTGCTGCGTTAAAACTGTCAGTTCGACCTGGTAAATTAACCTTTTTTCCAATCCTAAACCCTCCTTTTTTATCAATATGAGCCACTCTTAAAGTAGCCTCTATAAGCGTGAAGGACAAGGTGTATAGAAATTAAAAAGTAGGGCCTGTGTACTTAAGCTTTATATGTCCTGGTAGTGAAAAGTCTCCAAAGTCGTTTTTCACTTTGGAAGGTTGGCTATCCCATACAAAAGCACCGGATTAAATAACAGCACTTTATAATGTAAATTCTCAGTTTGGGACTCGCTAGAAAAATTATTCAAGGACTCCTTTTAAAAACAATGTAAAATGCAATTTAAGGATTAAGTCAAATTTTAATTATTATTGTGAAAATACCACAATAGCTTGAAGTTAGCATCCAAATGGAGTGAGCTTCTGGGTGAGGTTATCAGTTCTGCAGATATCAAAGATTCATTAGGGACTTTGGATGAGGCAGTGGACTAATTTAAAGTCGCAACAGTTGAAAATCATAAGAATGCTATGCTACACTTCGGAACGAATAGCTAGAGGGGCTTCTGACAATGGGACAATCACAGGTGACAAGGGCATCTGTGCCCCCTATATGTTTTGTGAGATCCACTAAAGTTAAGAGATTGTTTAGATTCTCTTCCACTGCATTTTTATTTTTGCTCTGCACAGTGTTGTCTGGATTGAGTAAAAGTGAGTTATTGGATTAATTGCATTGCTGGATCTCCATTGGCCTGGGCAAATCCTTGAGTAAGAAATGCAGATTAGTGTTTGGAGACATTAGCTATTTTCTCCTGGCATTTAAGAAGATTTTTGAACATTCTATCTATTCTGATGAGGTAGCATTGTATGGCGTTCAGCAAGGTGGAATGAATGTATTCACTTGCATAACTCATTTTCGCCAATTGGCAGCTAAAGCTTCCTAGGTTGAAAGAAAATGGATGACTCACTTTTGGGGGACAATTACAATGTGGTTAGGAAGGGCTCCAGGTGGGATTCGGTATTGTCGAGTCCGATTCGGATCCCTTCTTTCCTGCCGAATCGGTCACCTTTCCAGATGACTGAATACGAAGCTGTCTGAATCGGTTCCGAACGGGATTCAGCAGCCCGAGTCATTCGTAGCAGCACAGCCCAATGGAGATCATTTTGCATTAGCGAGTATGATGACCCATTCGGCTTGACCGAGACGAAACAGCTATGGGTATCGGGCTTTGAGGCCTGTAGCAGGCAACCCTTCACCCGTAGGCCTCTAGATGGGGCCTGTGGGTGTACCCAAGGGACCCCCTTCCCAACCAAGCACAGTGTGGCAGGCACCATAGGGTGCTGCCACAAGGTGCAAGGTTGTCCCCACCCAGCCCTTTTTCCATAGGGAGCCTGTGTTTTCATTTGGAACACAGGCTCCCAGTGAAGTCAATGGGAGTCTGACCGAACCGAGTCCGTAAGCATCCAGACACATCGTAATCAGTCAGTAGGACCCGGTGAATGTGAATCATTCGGAAAGCATCCCTAACCTAATTCAGTGGGAATGCTTTCCTAATGACATCGTAATTGGCCCCTTGGAGTAGTTTGAAAGAAGAAATTGTTCTACTTCATTTTCTGAATATATCAATTCAGTACTGTTGATTGAACACAGAATACAAGAGAGGGTAAAGGAAAGAAGAAAGTCCTAGGAAAGCCATTCTAACACACCCAGACGTATAATGTGTTTTGTCAGTCAGAGGTTTCAGTGGACTGTTGCCTAAAAAAAGACTTATGCAGGTAGGGGCAGTTAGGATTCCTTTAGCAAAAAATGAAAAGGGTCCTTGGCAAAATGCTGAGCGGTGTCTACACTGCAGTGATGCTGAACATCTCATTCAGGCATATGCTAAATAGCCTCAAAAGAATGTAGAACAAACCCGAACGTCTCACTGGAAAGAGAAGATAATAGGAGTGAGTTGGCTTGCTGATACCCACGGACCCTTTAGCTGTCATTGCTGCCGGCACACCTGCAGCACCGCCAAGACCACGGACCCGGCGCAACCTGCCCACAACACCACAGCTGCAATGCATCCTCCTCAACATCCGATCCCTCCACAAATATGCCACCGAAATCTGGGACCTCCTCGACAGCACAACCCCGGACGTAGCGTTCTTCACAGAAACATGGACCAACACCACCTTGGGACCGGACATCGTCATCGCCATTCCCAAAGGATACAAGATCTCCAGGAAGGACTGTGCCACCCGCCCGAGAGGAGGAATTGCTATAGTACACAAATCTACCCTCCGCCTGAGCACACTCCCCGACGAGCCCACAGACCTGATGGAACAACTTCATTTCAATATACTGGCCAGCCCTACTACCACCCTCCGTGGAACCCTCATCTACCGACCCACTGGACCCTGCAGACTTTTTGCCAACTCCATCACGGACATCATCTCCCCGACTGCCATTGCATCTTCCAACTGCAGCCTACTGGGAGACCTCAACTGGACTCCATCACCACATCCCTCCAGGGCAACCTCCACAATATATGACTCCACCAGATCGTGACCGAACCCACGCACTCAGCAGGACACACCCTCGACCCCCTCTTTACAACAGGAAACTCCATTACCTTTAGCCACACCACCAAACTCCCACCAACCACAGACACCAGCACCTGCTCCCACCAACAAACTGGACCAGAATCATCAATGACCAGCTACCCTCATCACTCAGCAACTCCCCCCTAAACATCGCGGAAAACAATGACCCCAACACCGCAGCCCGAACCCTGCACAGATAGATCTCTGACAGCACCAACACCATAGCCCCCCTCAAGAAAACCAACAACACCCATGCCAAGAAAGCCAAATGGTTTACCACTGAACTTCGAGAGTTCAGATGCACTTGCCGCTACTTCTAAAAGGCCTGGAGGGGCACCAAATTCATCGAAGCCCCCAATAAATTCAGAGCTGCCACCAACGCCCACCACCAACTCATCAGAAAACCGAGGACAAAGGCGATTGAATATAGAATCTCCACTCACGCACACAACAGCAAAGAACTCTTCAACATCATCAAGGATTTCACCCAATCCACCAGCGAGTCCATCGACATCCCTCCCTCACAAGACCTCTGTGACAAACTCAGCACCTTTTTCTACCACAAAATCAAGAGCATCTATGACAACTTCGACGAAGACAACCAACACACTGAACCCTCACCAACCACCCCGACACCCTGAAGCCAGCGATCGACTACTGGACAGCCCTTACCACGAAGACACACTGAAGACAATCAAGTCAATCCACCCCGGGGCCCCCAAGTAACCTTGCCCCACCACATTTTCAACAGAGCCGCCGACACATCGCACCCATGCTCTGCCACACCATCTACCACTCCCTGTCAACCGTCTCGTTTCTCGATGACTGGAAACACGCCGAGGTCAACCCCCTCCTGAGGAAACTCTCAGCGCACCCCACCGACCTCAAAAACTACAGACCCATCTCCCTGCTCCTGTTCCCAGCCAAAGTAATTGAGAAAGCCATCAACAGCCAACTTGCCACATAAATACTCGACTCCTCCCAATCCGGCTTCAGAAAAAATCACAGTACGGAAACCGCCCTTCTCACCGCAACAGACAACATCTGCACTCTACTGGACAAAGGAGAAACAGCAGCCCTCATCCTCCTAGACCTCTCAGTGGCGTTCAACACAGTCTCTCACAGCACCCTAATAGACAGACTCCATGACGCAGGGATCCAAGACAAGGCCGTCAACAGGATCCACTCCTTCCTCTCCGGTAGAAAGCAGTCGATCAGACTTCCCCCTTTCCTCTCGGATCCTACACCAACCACCTGCGGAGTCACCCAGGGGTCCTCCCTCAGCCCTACCCTCTTCAACTTCTACATGGCTCGGCTCACCCCCCATCGTCAGAACCTGCGGACTCAACATTGTGTCATACGCACACGACACCCAACTCATCCTCTCCCTTTCCAACGAACCCAATACCGCCAGACACAACTTTCGAGAAGGCATGGAAGCCATTGCCAAATGGATGAAAAATAGCTTCCTACAACTAAAGTAATCAAAAAAGTCTTGTAGACAGCTCTTGTAGTTAGTGGTTTATTCTCCAAGTTACATCTTAGTAAGATCCATTATATGCCTCAATATACTCCCCACCAGGACCAGCCTCCTGGCTGCTCAGCCCATCTTCTCCAACTGCTCTCTCACCCGTACAAACATTCCAAATGACATCATATTGTTAGAGCATCAGGCAGAGAACAAGGGCAGGGAAGGTGCATTACTTAAAAAGCAGTTTACTACACATTGTCCACTTTATACTGATTAAACAAAATCAAACAGTATACACATATATAAACATAGGGAGAGAAGATAATTATTCCAGAAATAAACATAATAGAACACAGTACTAATATGGGAAGACACTCTCCTTATGCAATAATAAATATAATATTGAAAACTGTAATAATAGTATTGCAGTAATAATAAAGCAAGTAATAAACTGTAAAATAGAAATAGTAAATGTAAACAAATAGCAGGATCAGGGTATATCACATGCCCTCTACTGCACGCACTGTTACGACTAATGCACACTTTTGCAAGATCAGGGACTCACACTCCAGCAATAATACTCTGTTCACATACTGCATTCCCATGCAGAACAAGTCACTTAATAAAACACTATAATAAAGGAAAACACTTCCCTTGTGACATTAAATATTAAATCAGACTTTAACATTACCCTATAAATCATTGTAAAGGGGGAATCCACCTCCCCATAAACCACACATACACAGTAACCTCCCAAAGGGGGAATCCACCTCCCTATAACCCACACACACGCAGTAACCTCCCAAAGGGGGAATCCACCTCCCTATAAACCATACAGATGCAGTATCCTCCCAAAACGGGGGAATCCACCTCCCTATAATACAGTGTAAAATAAAGATACACATTGAGAATCAATTTATACTGTAACACTCGAACAGTACCTTGCAAATTAGAAGCAGATGTAAATAACATTGCTACATATCACCAAGTTCAACCCAGTATCACTGTCCCAGTTATGGGCTTACTCCAGATTCTAGCTTCTATAATCGCTGTCTCTGTTATGGGTACTGTGGCCCCTTTCTCTCACTCGTATCTAGTCCAGTTCGGTGTCACCATATTGGATTATAGACTCTCTGACTCACGGTCAATCTTCACGTAGCTAACTATTCATGACCTTTATTGCAAATGAACAAAACCTGTGATAAAATGTCAGTTACAATGTTCATGAAGCGATTTCTAACCGTTGACTCCCGTCAATTTCTTTCCACGTTTGCTCAAACATCCAACAGTTCCACAGTCGTTACGCCAAGAAGCGTCATTAATCAGGTCAGCTACAGAACACAGAGACACAACGTCAATCTGGAGCCCTCGTGCAATTCCGTTTTAATATTATGGAGACACCAGTCGTGGTTGGCAAACATTGCATTACAGTTACAATAGACTGTGCAAAGGCTTGTAGACTCCAATCTAAAGATGGCGGGATCCGTCGTGACGGCGCGCCGTGTGACTTGCAGCAACAGCATGCATCAACCCTCTCCATAGCGCAAAGCTTGGACAGCATGGAGGCATCTCAAGTTCGGTAAACTGTGTGCAATGAGAATATGCGCGTGATGTTGCTCGAAAGGCATTTGAATGATAGCAGTAACTGTCATCGTTCAGTTCAGGCAACATTAACAAGTACTTTATTTTCCTTTAAAATGTCTGCGCAACTCCAAAGCTCTGCGATCACAACTTGAGCCACTCACTTCGTTGTTGCCCTAATTACTTTTTACACAGCATATTTTCAGCTGGTATGGTCACCACAAAACGGGACTAACTGCAGTTTAATTAGAAGTCATCAGTTATTAGATTATTCTGCACAGTTGAAACTCAAATGGCGCTGACTGCAGTTTTCTCCGCTTACACTTTAACACAACAAGTTCACACTAGGACTCGACCTTTTCAGGGTGCTTACATTCGTTCTCTGTCACATATTTAGCGTTAACTCTTATTGGTGTTACATTCTCTGTAGAACGTGACAGATTTAAATTTGCGCCCCTACTCGATATTTCACAATAGTGAAAACACTTTGCACCGGGGCTCGGTGTTTGCCCCGATCAACATATTGAAGGGGCCATCGCCACATTTAAGAGTCATCAGTTCTCCTTGTAGTACAAAAGGTGAATGGTTCACACTATAGCTCATGTTAGTCTCAAAGAAGAGCTCGATCTGTGCCCCGCACAACATCGAAATATCATCCAAATTTCATTGGGCTTCACACTTTCAAAACAGGACTGCAGTTACTCTTTACAGTCTCACACACAGGTGGATCTGGCACCTTGAATTTTTTCTTTTTAGGGTGACTGTTGTCGGGGTCACTGGTGGGGCGGGTGCCATACAGCTTAAATAGTCAATGTCTTTAGTAATATTAGTACCTTAAGTTCCAGTAGCTGTCAAATAGTCTTCTTTTCTCCACGCATAAGTTATTTTCCTTTTAAATCGTCACCAGTCTAATAATCAAAGAAGTCTCATAGACAGCACTGTAGTTTGTGGTTTATTCTCCAAGTTACATCTTAGTAAGATGGATTATATGCCTCAATGTATGCCCCACCAGGAGCAGCCTCCTGGTTGCTCAGCCCATCTTCTCCAACTGCTCTCTCACCAGTACAAACATTCCTCACATTCCAAATGACATCATATTGTTAGAGCATCAGGCAGAGAACAAGGGCAGGGAAGGTGCATTACTTAACAAGCAGATTACTACACACTTATCATGGACCCAAACCCGACACCTGATGCCCCCCCTCGAAGCATGCCCACCTCCCCAGACCACGCACGCAACCAAGGAATCATCCTGGACTCCAAGCTCAAAATGGACCGCCAGATCAACTCCGTCTTCTCCTCCTGCTTCCACACCCTCCACCTCCTATGTAAGACCTTCAAATGGATCCCCCTCGAACCCAGAAAGACCATCACTTACACCCTGATCACCAGCAGACTCGGCTATGGCAACGCACTCTATGCCGGAATAAACAAAATCCTCATCCGCAAGCTACAGAACATCCAGAACGCCGCCGCAAGACTGGTCCTCGACCTGCCAAGACACTGCTACATCTCCCAGCACCTGCGCACACTCCACTGGCTCCCCATCGAAGCTAGAGTCACCTTCAAGATGCTTACCCACGCCCACATGGCCCTCCACGACACCGGACCAGCATACCTGAAAAGCTGACTCAAATTCCACGCACTACAAAGGACCCTACGATCAGCCCAGCTCTCCTACGCCTTGGTCCTCCACACCAGAAAGACCAGATCGGAAGGCCGCTCCTTCTCCTTCTCCTTCCTCGCAGCTAGACCCTGGAATGCCCTTCCGCTTTGCCTCAGACAGACAACATCGCTCCCCATCTTTGCACGATACCTCAAAACCTGGGTCTTCGACAGACCCCCCCCCTGATAAACTGGAACCTGCTAACCCCCCCGCCCCCAGTACCTTGAGACCCATACGGGTGAGTAGTTGCGCTTTAACAAACACCTGATTGATTGATATGGGATGGGCAATAAATAATACTGATAATAATTTATTTCTTCACTGACTGCTATGAGAACAAAAGAAGAAAAAGTTGTTAATACCTCTGCATTGTTTGATATTTGCACCTTTTACAAATTCTCTAATCAGGACTGGCCCACTGAGAATACTGTTCCTAAAAAAGTTAAGAAGACTTCCTAATTGATTTGAACTATTGATAATTCACCACTAACTTCAGGTCTGATGCAACAGTCCTTTTTTTTATTTGAAGATAGTACTGAAGTGTTATGTTTTAACATTATTCTGCTGTAGTTTTATCAATTAATCAATCAGGGAATTGTAAGCGCGCTACTCACCAGTGAGGGTCTCAAGGTGCTGAGGGCGGGGTCCACAGATCTGCTTAGCCAATGAGCCAGGTCTTGAGGGTCTTCCTGAAGGTGTTCAGGGAGGGGGCTCGTCTGATGTCTGCCGCTAGCTCATTCCAGGTCATGGCTGCAATGTGAGAGAAGGATCTTCCGCCTGCTCTGGCTCTGTGTGGTTTTGGCCGGTGCGAGGTTGGAAGATCTGAGGTTTCTTTTGGGTACGTGGAAGTTGATTCTGTCGTTGAGGTATTTGGGCCCATTGTTATGTAGGCATTTGTAGGCATGAGTATTTTGAAAGTGACTCTTCCCCGTGGAGACTTCGTAGGTGTTGGCTGATGTGTTTATGTCGGGGATGCCGAGGACGAGGCGGTGTTCTGTATTGTCTGGAGTTTGTGGAGTAGGGACTTGTTGATGCCGGCACAGAGTGCATTTCCATAGTCCAGTTTGCTGGTGATGAGTGCGTGGGTGACTGTCTTCCTTGACTCAGGGGGGATTCACTTGAAGGTCTTGCGGAGGATGTTGAAGCAGCTGGAGGTGACGACAATTACCTGTCTGTTCCTGGTGAGTGATGAGTCGAGTATGATGCCGAGGTTCTTGGCGTGGTCTAAGTGGGTAGGTGGGCATATGAGGACGGCACAATGCAACAAGAAAACTTCCCTGTAATGAATCAATGAGCGCTTATAAAGTCACTTAATACATGGGTCTCCATCCCAGAAGAAAATAGGTCAACAGAGAAACAAAAGGTTATGGATACATAGATATATTTTAATCAAAATTTATGGAAAAAACAATTCAGACATTGTGAGATATTTCATAAAGAATACAATCATAACAGAGATAATAATACCCCACACGAAAATAAAACATTCAGACTAACACTAACACTCTCACTCATTATGAGGACGGTCAGCCACCAAGTGCTGTCCCATGAAGAAAGGGTGGTACCGAGGATGAGGACTTCTGTCTTCTCTATGTTGAGGTCCGGCAACTGTTGGTCATCCAGACTGCGGCGTCTTGATTTCCTTTCTGGAAGTTGAGTTTGGCAGTGGTGGGGTCTTTGGTGAGGGAGAGGATGAGCTGGGTGTCGTCGGCGTAGGAAAACAATGTTGAGGCCTTGTTGTCAGAAGAAGGCTGCGAGGGGGGCCATGTAGCTGTTGAACAGGGTGGGGCTCAGTGATGAACCCTGTGGGACTCCGCAGGTGATATTCGTGGGGTTGGAGAGGAAGGGTGGGAGTCTGCTCCTTTGGCTTCATCCCGTGAGGAATGATCGGATCCAGTTCAGGGCTGTTCCTTGTATGCCTGCGTCGTGTAGTCTGGCGACAAGTGTGCGGTAGCATATGGTGCTGAAAGCCGCTGATAGGTCGAGTTGGATGTGGGCTGCGGAGTGGGCTTGGCCCAGGAGGGTGCAGATGTCATCTGTGGCGGTGAGTAGGGTGGTCTCTGTTCTGTGGTTGCTTCCGAATCCAGATTGGGACGGGTCGAGGACGGCGTTCTCTTCAATGAATTGTGTCAGTTTCCTGTTGACCGTTTTCTCTGCAACATTGGCTGCGGAGGGGAGGAGCGAGATGGGCCCGATAGTTCTTGAGGTTGGTGGGGTCAGCTGTGGGCTTCTAGAGCAGGGGTCTGACTTCTGCTAGCTTCTAGTCATCTGGGAAGGTGCCTGTTTTGAAGGTGGTGTTGATGGTGCATTGTAGTTTGGATGCAATGGATGCCGCTGCTCTGTGGTAGATGTGAGGGGGGCAGGGGTCGGTGGGGGCCCTTGAGTGGTTGCTTTTCTTTGTCGAGGTGGTTTCTTCGGCCGTGATCGATGTCCAGTTGGAGATGGTGGGCTGGCTGGTATTTCTAGGGGGCTGGGGTGTCTGTGGCGCCTGGTAGATGGTCGATGAAGTTTTCATAGAGGATTTTTATCTTGAGTTGGAAATAGGTTCCAAGCTTGTCGCAGAGGTCTTGGGATGGGGTGATGTCTGTGGCTTTGCTGCGTGGGTTGGTGAATTCCTAAATGACACTGAAAAGTTCCTTGGAGTTGGTGGAGTTAGCCGGGATATTTTTGGGGATGAAGTTCCTCTTGGTGGCTCTGATCTGCTTGTGGTAGCTCATCATAGCGTCCTTGTAGGTGGTGTGATTTTCGGTTGTCTTGGTGTTTCGGTTGTCTTGGTGTTTCTCCAGCTCTTCTACCGCTGTCCGCAGGTGCGTCTGGCTTCTTGAAGAGCGGCTTTCCTGGGGCGTTGTCTGTTAGGGTTGCGAGTGGGGCAAGCTCGTCTATGCAGTTGGAGATCCAGGTGTGTTCTTCTCTGACTGCGTTGTTTGTGTTGGGTGCCCAGTTGTGGGTGTCTTAGGTGAGGGTGGAGTTTAGTTGCTCATCGGTAACCTTGCTCCAGTTCCTTTGTTGTGGTCATGGGGTTGGTTTGGGTACCTTGGGTTTGTTGATGGCAAAGTGTAAGCAGGGGTGGTCGGTCCATGGCCGCTGTGTTGTGTGGCTGAATTGGACGCTGTTTCTTGCCACGAAGATGGGGTTGAGGGTGTGTCCTGCTCTGTGGGTCAGTGTGTTGATGAGTTGTTTAAGTCTGATGCTGGCAGTTTTATCATGATCACTGTTATGCTTCAGGAAGTTATTGATTACACAGGGATGAAATAAAGGACTTCACATCCAATTTAATGGTGACTAATCTTTCTTCAGTGCCAGTACCATGCATGTTCCCCAGTTCTTTGTGAAGGTGTATTCAGTTGCCACCCATAGGAATATGATTGTGATACCCCAGTCAAACCTTCAGTAACTTCTCTTTCAAAGAATATTTACACTTAAAAAGAATATAAGTATTCTTTTTAAGTGTAAATATTATTTGAAAGAAAAGTTACTAAAGGCTTATTTGCAGAAACAGTTGCAAACCGGTTTCATTGTACTATTTTCATTAAATGCTGTTGCACCTTTATGATGGAGTACTATCTCCACCAAACTGTAGGTATGCGTGCCTGATTTATAGTAGGGTGGCCCTAAATATGTCAGCAGTGGAAACTATACTGTCTCCGTCATTACCATACTCCTCCAAGGGCCTGACAGAGTAAGAATCATCGGAGGTTTGGCCATTTATTGGCCTGCCAGAGTTAGAGTGGGCCGTAGAGTGGCCAATTTTCACTCTTCCTTATCTCACTGAAAAACGTGCCAGTAAGGGACAGTAAAATATTTAACTGATCCCCACATCATAGGGGACATTTTTTATGGTGTGGGAGTCATTAGTTTTTGTTTTTTCAAATTGGGATTTTGATGAAACAAAAACAAGTTAAAAGTTTGACAGGTGGTCATCATGTTTGACAGGGCTAAAAATAAAACTTTTCACTCATCTACAGGAACCACTGTGACTCGATTCATGTCAGTGACTCGAGTTATAGTTTGCCAGGCAGCTCAAACTTTGGAGGGCAGGTACTCCAAAGTCTGAATCAGGCCCTAAGATCTTTGACTGTGCATTTATTATGGAGGATTACATCAGATTACAATCAAGAATAGGTATAATATACCTCTTATAAAGGACATCTTACTATGGAGTACAAGCATTTACTGAAATGTATGATATGCTCATATTCTATTGTCTATAAATATAAAGGAAGTCAACTAGTGGAAAACTGTTAGGTCATTTAGAATATCCTGTAATGACAAGGGCGGAAGGCTTATCCCCCGGAAGCTAGGGGGGACCTGTTTTGCAGTGGTGTGGGCTTGTTTGGTAACTGGAGGCCACTTTTGTAGCAGTGCTGCAATATCGGCCCCAAATAAAAAAAAGCAGCAAGTAAACATTTCTAGCCACCTGTGGTCAGACAGTGCTTCCTCAAGGGCTGGTCTGAGAAAATTGCCAGGGCTGATGTTAATTCCCAGTTCGGCCCTTGTAACGACATTTGGGTTGTGCAATGCTCCTGCTATTTTTCGTTATTTGATGTATTCAATATTTCCTGAAGTTTTCAATCAGTTTGTATTGCCATATCTGGATGATATTCCAGTGGGTCCAATGGCTCTTATAGAAAATCAAGAACATGTGCACTTGTTGTTATCAAGACTTCAGCATTACCTCCTCGTCTGTCTTCCTCGCCACAGTAATTACTAATGAGCATTCTGCTCCTACAGAAACCGCAAGCAAAAGTTAACATACTAGTCTCCCTATCCCTCCAATATGGCCCCCAGTGGCAACCACCAATCACATAAAAGGATACAAGATCCACACCACAACCTGTTTTTTTGTTTCTGCACTACTCAGAGTGCTTTATATACACCAAGCACAGGGGTTTGAGGCTATACGATATTGCACCTATCCACTAGTGTCACGTTTATATTCTTAATTTTTAGGTGCTATTGACAGGAGATCCAGACCCCTAGGTCTCCCTGAGACTAGAAAGTCTCAAACATACAGAATTTAACACAATGTCCAGTACTCTACAGAAGTGTGAAAAGGATCTATTTCTATGTGGTATGATAAACAAGAAAAAAAACAATGTTCTTTATGGATTCTACACCATATAATCACAGCATTATATTCATGCAATCCAGGTGAGTCAAGAGTCTTCAGTGGTTGGGTAGTAAATTCTTTATTCGGTTCAGAAGTGCATGGATTCTATCTTCGTAAAAACAATGTTGTAGCCGGTGCCTACGTGTTTCGTCCAAAAGGACTTCTTCAGGGCAGGTAATTCACTGTCTTTATTGAATCTGCCGTATCATCTAGGGAGTTATCTGCGAGTTATTTTCTCAGCAAGTTTACACAAGCATTGTGTTAAATATCTTGTAATTGGTAAGTATTATCTTTTCGTTGGGGGTCCCGTATCTTTGAAAAGTATCTCGTGATGTCTTTGGTAAAGATCTGGACTGAGCCGGGTTATTGTAGGTCCAACTCGTTGTTATAAAGTGTGGATCCCGAACTTCTTCTTTTTTTTTTTTTTTTCAATTTTTATTGAGCATATTCAGAATATACATAATTGATCATATGTTATAATATAAATGTTATAATACAAAGAATAGAAAAGATTTTTTCATTATATAAGAACGCACGTACGTTGAAGGTAAAAATTAAATGCATATGCTAGTACAAATTCCATTTGGGATGTGGCAAGTATGGTGATGACTGAAAAGAAAACAGCTACAAAAGGAACAACTACAAAAAGAACAAGCAATTACAAAAAGAACAAGCAATATACAATATAATATATACTAATTTTTTCCAGTTCACGCTTCTATATAGTAGTGACGTCAATTTTACGCTAATTTAAATAATTTTAGACTCAAACCCTTTGCAGTTCGTACCAATTAGCCACTGGGGACCAAATCAATTCCCCTTTAGCTCTAGATTTTTTCCCTCTGGTTTCATTTATAGCTATTTCTTGTTTATATGTTGCTAAAAGTCTATTAATCCATCCCTGAAATGTGGGGGCCTCAGTGTCCTTCCAGCGGGCTGCTAAAATGATTCTGTATATGGTGGTACATATGTAAGTTGTGTAAATTTCTGGGTTACTAAGTTCTAGAGAGCTATCAAAACCTAATAAGAACAATGTTGATGAAGTTTGGATCTCACGGCCGAAGATCTCGATCCAATATTTAACTATACTTTCCTTTAGTTGTTCCAACTTGGGGCAGTCGCAGAACATGTGTATTAGGTTTGCGGGGCCAAGTGCACATCTAGGGCATTTATCATGGCTAATCTTACCCCATGAAAATAGTTTAAAAGGTGTGTAGTATAAGTTACAGACCATTTTATAGATTTGGGCTTTTTTAATTACTTGCGAGCAAAACTTTAGAGGATAGTTGTAGCACCATGTCTATGTCAACGTTGGAGTTGTTTAGTTTATCAGTCCAGCTTTTTTCTATTTTTTCTAGATCATCCGGGTGGTTGTTTAAGAGGATCCCATAGATATCGCTGATTCTGACTGATAATTTTAGCATCAGGTCTAGGAGTGGTATCGACTGTAGCTCCATATTTGTAATGCATTGTCTTAATGTTGTAGAAATTTGGATAAATTTTAGATAATCCGCGTGGTGGATCTGATATTTAAGGCGTAACTCATTGAAAGTTGTTCTGCCATCTGAATTAAGGAAATCGCCAATAGTGATAATACCTAAATTTTCCCATCGTTTAGTGATATTATCATTAAGATATTGGGGGATTATTGAGCTGTGCCATAGGGGTGTATATTTTGTGTATTTGGGTATTGATAGTATTTTAATGACACTGGTCCAAATTTTATAAGCATCTGTAACTATTTTAAATTTAATTTTTTTGTAGTATGAGGGCTCGATTTGTCTTAACAGTAATCCTCGAGCTGAATTTCGTAATGTCAATTCATAAATAGAAGGGATACTGTGTAGTGATCTATTTTGATCTGGACCTATAGATGTAATTAAAAAGGACATTTGTTGTAGAATAGCAGCCCACATATAATAGGTTAGATTTGGCACTGCTAGTCCACCGCGGGCTGTCGGTAGCGCTAACTTGGATATGGCTCTTCTTGTCTTCCCATAGTTCCGAATAAATTATGTTATTACTTGGTCTATCTTCTTCATGTAGGTATTATTGATTAGAATAGGAATTGCTCGAAATAAGTATAGTAGTTTTGGAAATATTGTCATTTTTATGTAATTGCTTCTACCAATTATGGATAAGTGAAGGTTATTGACTCTGAGAAGATCTCTTTTTATTTTTGTAATTAAGGGATCATAATTTAGCGTGATAATGTCGTTAGTATTAGGTGAGATGTTAACTCCTAGATATTTCGCGTTTTCCACTCGATATTGGCTTGTATATGATGTGTTATCGGTACAGACTACCATCGTTTTGTCTTGGTTTAGTGAATAGCCTGAATAGCGACCAAATATTTTAGTGACTACTTCTATTTCATCTAGTGCCTCAGTAGGATTAGTTGTTAAGATCGCTACGTCGTCGGCGTAGGCGAGGATTTTAGTATTATATATGCTGGTTTTTATTGGTATTATCGCTGGTGATGTTAATAATTTAATGATTAAGGGGTTGATATATAATGCGAATAAAAGTGGTGAGCACGGACACCCTTGTCGTGTGCCTCTCTGAATATTTATGCTTTCGGATTCGCTACCGCCTGTCAAGATTTTGGCTTTAGGTTCTACATATAGGGCTTTTACTGATTTTATAAACCCCGGGCCGATGTTATTAAGGGCTAGTAGCTCCCAGAGAAACTGCCAGGAGACCCGGTCAAAGGCCTTTTCAGCATCTAATAAAATAAGAGACATCTGGCCTTTCTCTATTTTCATAATATCAAAGAGTGTAATTACTCGACGTATATGGTCAGTGGTGCTTTTGCCTGGTATAAACCCGTGTTGCCAGGGGGACACTAGTTGTTCTATGTACTTGCCAAGTCGGTTAGCAAAGATTTTTGCATAGGTTTTAGAATCTGAATTAATCAGCGAAATCGGTCTGTACGATGTTGTTGTTTCTGGGGGTTTGTCCTTTTTCTTGAAAACTGCTATGTTTGTTTGTTTCCATGACTCTGGAGGTTTTCCATGCCATTGGATGCCTAAGAATAGATCATGGAGAAATGGAATTATTATTTTACCTAGTATTTTATATAAGTCTAGTGGTATCCTGTCGGGTCCTGCTGCTTTCCCTGCGGCTAGTTCCGCTATTGCCAGCTCAACCTCTGTTCTAGTAATTTCTTTCTCCAGTTATTTCCTTGTATCGTCGTCAACAGTTTGTAGCATGTTAGTCTCGCTAAGCCAACTAACTAAGAACTCCCTAGTTTCATCAGCCGTTTGTTCATCTTCGTTCTGATATAACTTTTGGTAATATTCCTTAAAACAGTTAGCGATTTCTTCCTGGGTAGTATATTTGTGCCCGCCATAATCAATAAATTTGTATAGTGTTGTAGGGTTGGGTCTGTCGTGTTTTTAAGGCAAGATGTCTCCCAACATTTTCCCCTATCTCGTATGACTTATTTCGATAAGCTTGGACAGTTTCGGCGGCTTTAACCGTTAGCTCATTATTTATCTCTGCCTTAAGTACTAAGATATTTCTTAGTGTATCCTCAGCCTGTTCGCCGTGATGTATTTGGTTGGCATGTTTGTATTCTAGCTGTACTAATTCGTTTATCAATTAATTATGAGTTTTCATTCGTTCTTTCTTGCGAGTGGCAACAAATGCAGCAGTTTCCCCCCTTAATGCAGCCTTAAAACTGTCCCATACGATGCAGCGTGAAGCACTATATTGATTTACATCAAAAAATTCTTTGGTCCATTGGGCTATGTACGTTATATATTCTTGGCTGACTAATAGTTTCCTGTCGAATGTCCATTGTGTGTGGACCCAATTGTAGCCAGGTACTTCCAGTGTAGTGTGTATAGAATTGTGATCGGAGATTGTCTTCGGGTCCTTGAAGATCAGGGCATTCAGAGCGATGTCTGGAGTTGCAAAGATGTAGTCTATGCGAACATATTTCCTGTGTGGATAGGAAAAATATGTGTATCCTGGATCTTTACTATTTTTTAACAACCATATATCTTGAAGATTATGGGTCTGAATTAAATTTAGTACAGCTCTGAACACTCTGGGCTTCCGCCCGGTGTACGTATAATGGTTCTGGAGGGACTGGGTCTGATTAAATGTTAAATTAAAGTTGCCACAGAGAATCAGAGTACTTGGCCATGATGCTAATTCCGATTCCAGATCAAAATATAGTGTGGGGTCATCAAGGTTAGGGCCATAGATGGAACATATTGTAATACCCAGATCTAATTGGACAATGGCCCATCGTCCGTGGTTATCAGCTTTTTTACGTACTGGACTACCTAATCTTGTTCTTGCTAAGATTGTGACTCCCCTAATTCTTGTGGTTTGAGATGTTGTAATTAATATGTGATAGCCTGGTACTTTCAAGTGGTTAATCTCTCCTATTGGGATATGGATTTCTTGTATACAAATGATATCCCAAAAACTATGAGCTATTATTTGGCAAAATTGGGCCCTCTTTCCTCTGTCATTTAGACCTGCCACATTCCAACATCCTATGTTTAACCTACCCATTTGATTGTAGTAGTTTTGGAGTAGTATTCATCAATCAGCGTTACATCAATAGTGTCATTTTTGCTCATTTTATATTTTTTTGCTCCCCCCCCCTACACCAAGTGCACCCGGTGCACCCTGGTTCCCACCCCCCACCCTCCTCTCTCCTCTCCACCCCCCATCCCCTTGACCACCCAAAAAAGGCATTGAGACTCCATCAGAGTCTGCAGTGATGGATTAGCTTGTTCCGATCAGGACTAGTGAAGCATGCTTTCTAAAGTGTACAAAACTAGGAGTAAAAATTACCGGAGAAAAGAAAAAAATTGTGACTTAGATTGCAGCAGAGAAGATAAAGAGTAGAAAAAAGTATGGAAAAAGTGGAGGGATCAAGAATAGAAGATTGTGAATCTAATCTATTATTAGAAGAGCCAGTTTATGTTCAAAAAAATTTTGGGTTGCTTGAGAGAAACCAACAGCATAAATCTATTTCATGTCTGCATCAGATATCTCCCCAACTTGTTCTCATGTGTATTCAAATGTTCTTTCATAAGCTCTCTAAATACTCCTTAGCTTTGACCTCGGAAGTGAAAAATTTGGTTTGACCCAGGTATATTACTTTTAGCTTTGCTGGATTGTTCAAATATACTACTGCTTTCTTCTCTTGGAATGGTTTGATGAGTTGTCTAAGTCGCCACCTCCTTTCAACAGTCCAGTGGCAAAAGTCAGGGCGTAGGGGGCAAAGATGGCGGCGTCAGGCTAGACGCCGATAGCAGCTCTGATCAGGACAGCGGAGTATGCTAAGATAAACCGGAGATTGACAGTCAGAGTGAAAACGGAAAATGAACTAAATAAACAGAAAAAGCCACTAATGTCCAGAGAGACACAGAGATATGACTGATTCAGCCCTGTGAGTTAAAGTTTGTTCCTGCCGAGGACCTACCTCCAACAAGGACGCCGCTTTCACTGCTCGCCTCAGCAATCGGGTTTGCTGTTCTCCGTCTGCTGATCGGCAATCACCGATCAGGAAATGAACTGCGCTCCTTATGGTGGCTCTGTCTCACCAACTCCGCGGAGGCTGTGAACTCCGTGAGTGATACGGATCCCAAGAGACCAACAACCCGTAACAGTGTGCAGAACCTGTTGCCACCAATGGCCCCAAAAAACGCGGCAGCAGCAGCCGCAGCGGCAGCCAAGACAAGGGCTGCACGACAGGCGCTACGAGACCAGGAAATGAGTAAGCAGCAGCAGCGTGGGGGAGCACAAGCAGAGCACACAGAGACCACAGCAGCAGTAGTGGAGAAAACGTTGGAAAAAACACCGGCCCGGAGGGGGGCCACCTCCAGTAAAACACTGCTTGCTTCCCAAACCGCCAAGAACTCACCAACAAATGTAACAACAGTGGTAACAATGTTTCGCGCTGCTAATCAGAGAATGGTGGCGAGAGAGACACGGCAGAGCACTGAAAAGCAGCACGCGGTTGCCCCCCACAGCGGGGGGCGCGATGTCAGTAACTGCGGGTGATAATGGGAGTAACACTGTTGCAACGAGTATAGCGGGGCAGATGGGCCCCACAATGCCATTATCGGTGGGAGACAATGGTACAACCGGACAAACGGAGGCACAGAAAGCACCAGAGTTGCGGCAGGCGCAAAGACAAGTGACTGAGGCTGAGACTGACAGCACACTTGAAAGACCTGTTTCTACTGCCGGGCAGGTAAGCCACTGTACCCCTTCTGGTTCTGCACTCCCCAGATCTGATAGAATTAATCAGGGGGGCACGGATAATTCTAACGAAGAGATGGTGGATAAAAACTACCTAGCAAGTCAAGTGAAGAATCTTAATGTAGCAAATGAGCCTGCTGTCAAAAATGCTAATCAACATGCTGATCGACATGAGGCTGCAATTTTTTCCACTACACTGCCCGAAAGCAGTACTAGTAATAAGAACGCTAACCAGAGCTTTACCGCAAACCCTCAAAGCGTCACGGAGATGCTAGCAGATCCCTCACCTGAGAGCTTACTAACCGATATACGAGTAAACGCACACATAGACTTAAATCATACCCCACAAGTAGGGGATGTCAAAGCTCCAGAGAAGGGGGAAGGGACAGAGATTGCAGAGCCCCCAGAAACATCAAAACTTGATACAGAAATACCACAATCTAGCTTTGCAATAGATGAACACCCCATCGATGCTATAGAGGTATTAGAGGTATTAGAGACCGACAAAGACATAACTGATTTCTACTCTTTATCTGAGGATATCAGCTGGTCTGGTGATACTGACGAACTAGACGATTCAGAAGATCCGGAGAACGAATCAGACTCCAATCTAAGTTCAGAATTTGAAGCCAATCCACCAAAAGAACAACGTGACAAAAAAAAGAACTATACTAAAAAGGAAAAAAACTGGACATCACGGTGCCAATGAATTATCATGGGACTACACTCCAACAGTCCTGGCACTGAATCAGAGTCACACTCCTGATCCAAGACATCAGAGGCCACCCTCAGATCAAAATCTAAATAAGGAACCTCTCGAGGCGTCAGGAACCACTCTAACACAAGTAATGGAGACAGTCTTGCAAGCTATAGCATCACACCGAGAGGAAACCTCAAAAGACAGTCGCAAAGCCCGAGCAGGGCTACAAAAGGTTCAAGGAGTGGTTCGTAAACTCTCAAAAACCATGGGCGCTTTCACAGAGAGATTAAACGACTTAGAGGATCGCATTGTGGTTAATGAAACAGAAGCCGCTGCCACAAACGAACGAGTCGAAGCTACTGAAGCACAGGTTAAGGACATTAGATGGAAGCTTGAAGATTACGAAAATAGGCTTCGCAGGAACAACCTACGAGTGCTGGGAATTCCGGAAAAAATGGAGGGTGAGGATTGCCGCACCTTCATTATACAACTATTTCGAGATACCCTTCCTGAACTAAACACCTGGGACTGGGGATACGAGGTGCAGAGAGCTCATCGGGTTCCACTATCCTTAAAACCTACGGCACCCACAGGTAAATACCCACGCGCTATTCTAGTGTACTTTGGAAATTTCTTGCTTCGACAAGCCATTGCGGAAAAAGTCACTCCTGACAAACATCGCAAAAAGGATTCAATATCATATTTCGTGGATCCCGAACTTCATGGCATCGTAACCGCATCACTACCAAAGACATCACGAGATACTTTTCAAAGATACGGGACCCCCAACGAAAAGATAATGCCCTGAAGAAGTCCTTTTGGACGAAACGCGTAGGCACCGGCTACAACATTGTTTTTACGAAGATAGAATCCATGCACTTTTGATGAGTAAGTGCCTTCTGTGAATACGAAAATGAGTACTTACTCATTTTGGTATTCACAGAAGGCACTTACTCATCAATGAGTAAATGCCTTCTGTGAATACCAAAATGAGTAAGTGCCTTCTGTTAATATCTAAATGGTAGTAAGCTTAGGATTTTGGGTTAAGTTAGTTCTGTGAATCAGGCCCTAAGCTTCTGCAGCCATGTGTTTTTCTAGTACAATGCAGATCTATTTTTGCACCACAATTTAGTTTCAGTGCAAACATAAAAACTTTGATCTGGACAAAACTCCTACATAATTCAAATCACATAGCCAATACCACATATCGGTTTCGAAAGTAAACTTGCACGTTTCAAAATGTTTTCATATAATTTGCATGGGATCACATGAACGATTTCATTTTAATACAAATGAATTTACGTCTTACATTTCACCTTTTATGTTGCTTGTAAATATTTAAGTTCTTTCTGCATGTAACTGCAGTTGTTGTTTGTTTGGTTTGATAAACACAGTGCCTCACTTATTTTTCTGCAGACTGCAGTACTACTACAATACATCTAAAAGGGTTAAGGCAAGGTCTCCTAGTGAATCATGCTTATCTTTTTGGGCCCTTCCGTTTAGGCATTTTGGTAACAGCCTACCAGTTGGCTTTTTATAATGATATGTAAATTGGACGCAGTGTAGCGGTCGGTCACTTATCACTTTCATTCTGTTTCACCTCCACTGAAGCATAAAACGAATTTATGATGGAACAATGAGAGGTTGCAGCAATATAGTTGGTCTGTCAAGTAAATATGAAACCTGCAAAAGTAACAAATAAAGGGTGTTTCACACTGTTTTATTAAAGTAAAACAAAAAGCCACAATTTGCAGTTTATTGAGTAACAATCTTTTTAAAACATTTGATTTTGAGATGATTGTTCAAAAACTATTTACTTTTACTACAAATGAATTTACTGTATTATGAACACCATCTCACAGAACTGACCCAATAAGGTAGATAGCTACAAGTGTATATGAGCATACTAAAGAGCATTGTTTCAAAAAGAGGTGAATCATCAGCACTACACAATGACATGAATGTTGATTGATCAGTATTTGAAAATATGTTTCCATGGAAATTTACTGCAGTTGTTCAATCCAGACATAGTAAATATTTAAACAGTTCCACATTATTCTTTAAAAGTCTTTAATTTATTGCTAAGCAAAAAAGGCCACTGCTTTCCACTAGCTCTTTATCAGAGAAAAGAGTCTGCTGTTTAAGGTTAATCAGTAGCTGCAATTAAATATAATAACATGTATGTATCACTCTTCCTGTTCTCAGGTTATGTTGACATTGGATTGGTTCCAAAAGGCGCCAGAGATATCCGGGTAATAGAAATTGCAGAAGCAGGAAATTTTCTTGCACTACGTGGAGAAGACCCTGAAAAATATTTCCTAAATGGTGGATTTATAATTCAATGGAATGGGGACTATAACATTGCAGGAACAACATTTAAATATGACAGAAATGGAGATCTGGAAAATTTGACCGCATCTGGGCCTACCAATGAGTCCCTTTGGATACAGGTATTTGTTTTATTTTGCATAAAGACATGGTTTAAAACCGCTTCCAAGTGGAGTGTGTTAATTAATTAAATGTCTGAGTGTTGCTTATGTCCTGTCAGTAGCCCTCTTGTGGAGCTGGACAAAAGCTTACTAGGAAATGGGTTATACATAGTTGTGTACTGTTTCATCAATAAACTGTGTGAAGTTTGTGAAATCCCAGATTGCCTATCCTAACGTATTAACAGTGCTGTAAACATGCGTGTAGGTGGGGGAGGGTGGGCTGACTATTGAACATATTACTTTAGCACATTCCACATCTAAAAAGTGTTTAACAATTTCAAACCAAATGTAAAAATGTAGTTGTAATATCTGTCTCCTTGATGGCAGTATTATTTATATTGATTTTGGTTGTTCCAAATATTTTTCATATTTTCATATTAGTTTCTGTTAACTATTTGTCCACTTTATTAATTGTCTCATAACTAGAATATTATGTGTTTGGGCATTGCATGCACAGCACAAGTAAATAAATACAAAGTATTCACAAGATACATCATTTTTTCAATAAATGTTTATTTCTAACTTTTTCTGTAGGAAAGACAAACTCACACAGGTTGCAAACTTTTAAAGTCATTTTAAACACCTACCTAAAATGCAATAATGCATTTACAATTTTTTTTTAGAAGGAATATTATTCCATTTTTTTGCTCAGACTTAATTATTTGCAAAGTTGACACGCTTTACAAACTCATGTAGTGTGTTATTTGGCTACTTATCAAGACTTGGCAATTTAAATTATGTGCAGTAGGAAAATATCAGAACATACCTGAGTCAGCTGTTGAGTTTAGAAAAGTTTGTCATTACACATTTCTTTAAAAGTAACTAGATTTTTTTTAACTATAAGACCTAATTTATCCTATATCTAATAATGATGAAGAATATATTGAGAGCAAACTGATAGCCTGAATTGTGTCTAGGTGTCAGAAAGGGTGTTCTGGCACTATAAGAAGTTGCCATTGAGTCTGCCCCCTGCAGCCATTGTCACATTTGGATACGTCTAGTTCATCTCTTGTCTAGAAACGTGGTTAATTCTGTCATTGATTATCCCAGAGGAGTTTACTTCTTTCCTCTTGTACTGTTGGCTATTTGATGCATCATTACACCTCCTAAGAATTATTTCAATTGCATAATATATGAACTGCAGTGCTGTCACCATGTGACGCATCTAGCTTGTGACTGTAGAAGCCTTCTTAGAAAAAGGTTTCACCCTCTAAAAGAAGCATGCACTGCATCACACAAAAATGCTTACTTTAAATATTATCAAAAAAATGAGTCTGTACGTGCTCCGCAATAAGTGTCCAATTTTGGTGTTGAATAAATGCTACATAGATGTCTGTTGTAAATGTTCAAGAAGTTCAAGGTGTTAATGATCATTTAGGTTAAGCTCCTTCTTCTGACACCTCCCATTGGAATTGAACTTTCTGAAACTCAGGCATGCTTTAACTTCATGAATCATAAGTTGGATGACAGAGTAACCTGTTACACCTCTGATTCTATTTTTAAGAGTTTTTAATGATTTTAGCATTATGGCCCTATCCAGAGTACCTTTTTGGCTGTATGAATTGTTTCAGTCTTGGGTGCCTGCAGTTGTACTTTTTTTTTTAACTTCAGTTCCTGGTCTAGTTTTGTGTGTGTTTTTAGCGAGGGGATGTTTTTATTCTGTGAAACATTGAAGGGATCACAGTGATTATACTAATGAATCCTTTATATTTTTAATCCTAACTTACCCATTATTTTTTAACTTAGCCTGTTACACCTTTTGAATGCGGTAGTCAGAGGTCAATTGATTTTTGGCTCTGCTCTTTCGATTGAAAAGAGAGTGCAGATCAGGGCAGCCATTCTTCTCCTTTGGGGTGTCTAGAGGTGCCATGTTAGTACAGCATTGCTCTAGTTGACCCTGGGAGTGTAATGAACACTCCTCTAAAAAAAAAGGGCTATGGGACGGATGCGTCATGAGAGACGGTAACCTGCTACACTTCACATTCTATGTTATAGGGTGTTTGATGATTTTACCATTTTGGCTTTATGCTGAGGATCTTTATAGGTGTAGGAAGTGCTATAGTTGACCCTTGGAGTGTAATAAACACTCCCCTCAAGAGCATTGCTGTGATGAGGATGCTCAGTGGACGTGTGTAGCGGAAGTGCTGCTGACTGGCTGAAGGCTTGCCAAAGCACCAGACATGTTGCCCGTTCGACTGCAGCCTCTCATTCTACTTTCAGATACTCTTCTTATGAGCTACATAATGTGAGGCCCTCAGTAGACTGCAGGTAGAAGCTTGCACTGCATGTTGCCCATGTTCACAGGTTTGCTGTGAGTGCTTGGTCTCACTTCAGGTTCAATAGAGTTTACAATTAGTTGAAATGAGTCCGGTCATAAAAGCAATTTTGCTGTTCCTCACACAATTATTATGTTGTCCACACCAGATATTGGACTTGCCTTTTCAGAAGGGTACGCCTCTGTGCACACTGATAAAATGGGGAGCAGAGGTGGGGCAGTAGTGATTTACTTTATGAAAGTGATAGGGCCAGATGTACGACAGTTGTTTGCGGTCGCAAATGGGAAATCGGCCCATTTGCAACCGCAAAATAAGTCTGCCCTTTCTACAAACCCTATTTTACGAGTCTGTAACCTATTACCGACTTGCAAAATATGGTTTATGACTCGCTATTATGAAGGGGCATGCCAAGAGCATCTCTTCCTAATAGCGAGTTGCAATTCAACGCACAATTGTTTTGCAACCGCAATTGCGCTCGCAAAACGCTCGCAGTTTCCCACCCATTTCAAAAAGGTGGTAAGACATTCACATCCGGGAAGGGGCCCCCAGGGGACCCCTTCCCATTTGTGACTGATAGCGAAAATAGAGCTGGCAGTGGTCTCACGGGCCACTGCTTTCTCTTAAACAATTAAACAGAAACGTTTCATTTTTCTTTTCTAAATCAATGCATTTAAAAAACTGCTTTATTTAAAAAGCAAAATATACACAGATGATGGACGGAATGCAGAGCAAATCAAACATTCACCCCCAGTCAAGAGATCTGGGTTAACTCTATTGTTCTTTTTTCTCACCATGCCACCCCAGTTTGTACCCAGCCATAGGCAAATCAGTCTTGACCCTGTTGCTTATGGGAACAGTCCAGCCTGAACTGCCAAGCCACGTCCTCCCTGAACCAGAAACAAGGATCCTGGGACCAGTTTCATGGTATCACCCCTCATTAGCCAGTCTAGCTTGAATCCAGTGACACAGTGAGCCCTGGACCCACGTCTGGGCATACTCGGCACGCTTAGGGCGAGAAATCAAAAGAAACACAGATGATGAACAGAATGCAGAGAAAATCAAACATTCACCCCAGTCAAGAGATCTGGGTTAAATCTATTGTTCTTTTGCTCACCATGCCACCTCCATCATTTGTGTGTCTTTTGCTTATTTAAAAAGCAGTCACAGACATTGGGGTCTCCTGACTGCGAGTGCTGGCCATTCCGAATGGGGTTGTGAATTGCGACCTGCCTCATGAATATTAATGGGGCAGGTCTTTTGCAACCCCATTGGGAATTGCAAACAGTGTCTGAGACCCAGCTGTAAATTTCCTTTTGTGAGTCACAAGACAACGCAATTTGCGAGAAGCAAAATGGAAGGGTCGTACATCTGGCCCATAGACCTTTAAATTACTGTATTTTAAAGGAGCAGAAGCATTGAGTTTCTGTACTGAAAGTTTCTCCTATTTGTCTGTAGCAGGGGCACTGATCTATTCCCCTTGGTTATGCAGGCCATTTTCTTAATTCTTTAGAGGAGGTCATAGCTCAGTTCACCCTTCAATTTAGATATTTCCCCATTTAATGTGATTTCAATCTTTATATTGATAATAGGTCTGACCCTTGTGCATTTACACTGTTAGAGAAGTTGGAATCACTTAATCTTCATCAATGGATTGGTACCCACACACACAGCAGGTCAGACATACCCTTGACCTCATTTTCTCTAAAATTGCTATATCGGTCGATAAAACTTTGGCTGTAATCTGGTCTACTATTCAACAGTCCCCTTCTCTTGAGATTGGTTGGGTGTATCGAGCAGGTGGGCCCCTCTGGCTAAATCTGTCTCTTATTGTGCCTGGAGACACGCTAAGTCCTCTGAAATATAGAACCAGTTGGCCAGTTCGGTTCTTAAGCTCCGTGAAGATATGTTGAAAGATGTTGAGGCAAATGATAATTGACTACAGTCTATGACTAATAAAGCGGTTCCTCAAATAACATTTCCTCATCAGAGACATAGCTCTTCTGCACACTGGCTCTCCGCTGCTTCAGAGGAGCATAAAAGGCACTGTAAGAGAGATTATTAGATATGCCCTGATACAGAGAGGCCCTCAGGAAATATCATGCAGAAATGTAGGTGGCTCAGGCCACTTACTTTGAGGACAAAATATCAGTGGCTGGCAACAAACCATGTGAATTTATTTTAAGCCATAATTGTTGAAATCATATCTATTTTAAGTCTAATCCTATAAAGCTGTCTGCGGAAATGAGGCTGGGTGGGGTTAGTAGGACAAGGGCTTATGAATTAATTGAGTTCATCTCCATCTCGCTAGTTGAGTCTCTGAATGCTATTCTTACCTGCAAACCAGGATCACTTGACTACCCCTGTCCTTCTTCGATTTTGGAATACCTTTTGTATTTTATAAATCCGATTTTTAACCAACTGTTTAATTCATCCCTTTAATTGGGGATGGTGCCAGGTTGCTAGGAATAGGCCAATGTTATTCAGGTCTTAAAAAGTCCTTTCAAGGATATGGCACATTGACCAGCGTTTGACCAATCCTGCTGCTCCCAGCTCTTTCCAAAATGCTGGAAAAGTTGATTTATTCTCAATTATTAGCATATTCAGACCTATTCAGCCTACTGTACCTCTCACAGTCAGTATTCCAGCCTCAGCAGAACGCTAAGACTGCACTCTTGTAGTTGGTTAACTCCATTAAGCATGGACATTATTTGGGAGAAGTCATGGGTCACAGTTGTGATCTTTAGCGTACTCCCTGCTACTCCTGGCAATTCCTTTTCTACTCATGACCTCATAGGAAGCTAAAGCTTTTAATCCTCTGAGTCCAAGGAATGCAAATAAAGTGCCAGGAGTAGTAGGGTTCAAGCTAGAGGTCACAGCTGCGAGTCCTGGCTACTGCCAACTGACGTCCATACCATTAGGATGTCATTAGATCAAGGAAAAAATGCAGCCTTGATCCTACTAGATATTTCAACAGCAGTTGATACTGTGTCTCACACCATTCTTCTATAATGATTATAGGTCATTGGAGTCGGGGTCGGGCAGTAGAGTGAATTTGATCCTTCCTAAAAAAACATGAGTCAGGCAGTTTGGATGGGCCCTTATTCTTCCGCCACCAAGCCTTTCATTTCGGAGTACCCCAGGACTCGGATTTGAGTCTCACTCTTTTTAATTTCTATATGTCAAAGTTGACTTCTTTGGTGCAGTCCTTTGTCGTCAAGATAGTCTCTTATGCAGATGATACACAGTTGTTTAAATCCTTTGAGAATGGTGGCTCTACTGCACAAGAAGTTTGAAGGGATATTTAGGGGCTGTTCATCAGTGGATGGGGGCCAACAATCTCAAATGCAACTCAGATAAGACAGATATCTTGATGTTTGGACCTTCCTCCTTCATCAATGTGTGGATTACTGGCAGAGCACTTTATCCATCTTCTCCCTCCGGCCACTTCAGATCAAAACCTGGATTTTAAGCTAGACAAGCTATTTTCCTTTGATCTGCATATGGCTTCAGTGGTGGCCTCATGTTTTGTTATGCTGCACTCCCTCAAGAGGTTCTTGTTCCTGCTGCCACTTTAGTAATTGAAAACAGTGATTTGTGCGTTAATCATATTTCGACTAGACTATGCCAATGTTTTGTATCTGGGTCTACCTGGTTACCTGTTCAAGCAGGTCCAGAATGCCAAGGCATGGTTACTATTAACGATCCCTACGCATATTTCGATCTTTCCTTAACTGTAGGCACTCCACTGGGTTCCATTCGAGGAAAGGGTTTTGTTAGAAAATCTAGTATCTGGGGACAGAGCATTTTATGGCCTTGGCCCAAAGTATTTGTTGAACAGACTCTTACACCATTGCCCACGATGACTCTGCATTCTGCTGATGCGGGTTGTCATTCATCCCTAACATAAAGTGCAATTAGGGGGTGGGGGGAGGCTCCTCCTTCTCTTTCCTGGCAGCCCAAGCATGGAACCATCTCCCACTGTAGCTTCATAAGACTAACAATGAACTTCAGTTGTGAAAGCTTCTTAAAACCTGGCTTTTTGTGGCAGCTTAATGAATAGGGTTTAGCTGGGTATCTGTTTCCTAGTAATGGGACGCTTCTAGAAGTAGCTGTAGTTTAAAAAATGTTAAGAATTAAGAAATGCAATATTTTCTAACGAGGAATACTCATATATTTCAGTGTTAGGGAAATCAATATGGCAGCTATAAACCTGTCCTAAAATATATTACTAATGAACAATGTATGTTTCCAATGAGAATGAAAAAGGAGTATTTTGAATTGTGCAAAGAGTTCTATGTATAATATTATAGTGGGTCTGAAGATGATCTGCCAAAGCTTTATTCGTATTGCTCTCATTAGAATAGTATTAATTAATCTTAATTGCTTACAAACAATTGTCTTTGTTATGCATATACAGTGTGTTTATACAAAAATCATTATATTTTTCAATATATTCTTTAAAGAAAATGGTTTTAATCATTCAATTTACAAACTGAGTATTCATCTACCATAGCTAATAGGTTTCCAAGAATTCAGCTCTTTTCTTATTAGCACATTGTTGGACCTGTCAGCATCAGGGTGGTCTTCTCCCAAAACTTTCCCCTACTTACCTCCATTTTTGTTCCGACATTTCTTTTTGTTGGCCACATGGCTCTGTGCCCTTTACTCCTACTTACCAGTTCAAACATGTTTGTGCTCACTACTCAAAACATGGTTTGATTGGCTTACACCTGATTGGACTATTTAATTTAATTTAAGGTCCCTTGTAGCGTGTTATACCATACACCCAGGGCCTGTAAATAAATGCTACCAGTGGGCCTACCGCACTTATTGCACCACTCACTTAAGTAGCACCTTAAAACCTGTCCCAGGATTGAATGCAGTCTTAAACGTCCAATTCCACATGGCAATATAACCCCCTTGCCAAGTCTTAAACTCCCATTTTATTGCATATATGTCACCATTAAGGTAGTCCCTAGGTAGCCCATAGGGCAGGATGCATTGTTATTCGAAAACGTTGTACATGTACTTTTAAGTTTTATGTACTCTGGTAGTGAAAAACTAAATTCATTTTTCACCGCTGTGAGGCCTACCACTCCCGTAGGATAACATTGGAGATTCCTTATTACATTTAATAAGCTGTAATTTCCAATTGGTAGCAGCTGCTGTGTCATGTTTGGTATCTATAACATTCTAACCTAGCCAGGCTGGCTGATGAGGGCTGATACCCTGAAACCATTTCCAGGATGCTAGTTGCCCATCCGGAGAGAACCTGGCATAGCAGTTCAGGCTGGACTGTTCCCATGAGGAGCAGGGTCAAGACTGATTTGCATATATCTGGGTCCAAACTGGAGTGCCTAAACGTGGGTTCCATACTCACTGTACCACTAAATTCAAACTAGCCTGGCTGATATGGGGTGATACCCTAATACCAGTCCCAGGATTTTTGTTTAAGGTCTAGGGAGGACCTGGCCTGGCAGTTCAGGCTGGTCTATTCCCATGAGGAGCAGGGTCAAGACTGATCTGCATATGCCCGGGTGTATCCTGGGGTGGCAAAGTAAACAAAAAAACTATGGATTACACCCAGATCTCCTGGCTGGGGTGAGTGGTTGAAAAGTTTCAGCACTCTGTCCATTATCTTGTTGTGTTTGCTATGCGTGCCCTAATCGGCCAAGGGTATGCTAAGACATGGATCCTTTGCTCGCTATGCCACTGGATTCAAGGTGGCCTGGCTGATGAAGTGTGATACTCTGATACTTTGTGAGTCCTGATGAAAGGTGGGGTATTTTTTATCTTCACTGGCTGAAACATGTCGACATTATAGCCGAATGGATGGGTAGGAGACCCATAACAGTCTCCCATACCACCATTAATTGGTCAACTATTTGACCTTTTTAATCTGGGCAAGGATTCCATAATTAAATTGGGATTGAGGATATCCTGTGCCTAGTTTTAACTACTATTTCTGCACCTTTATTCACTTGTGATCTCTTGTTGGGTACATGCTTTTGTGTTGTATTGTCTTCCCCTCCCTATTGCTCCACCTCCAGCTTTGGCTTGGGGGAGGTGTGTTAGTAGCCCTATGATACTGTGTGTGAGGGCAGTTTTGAAATGTTTGGTTGTCTCCCTGAGTCTGGATCATGGCGATTCTGATAACGGAGTCCCTCTTTTTGTATGTTTATAGCATTGTTGCTGGAGGTCGAAGAGGGCCCCTTTTTTCCTCCTAAGCTTTATTTTTTGTGTGTGTTTTACTCTGAAACTGGTCCCAAGATGTTTGTTTCCAGTCCTGGAAGAACCTGACCTGTTCCCTTAAGGAGCAGGGTCAAGACTGGTTTGCATATGGGTGGGTCCAAACTGGTGTGGCATAGTTAGCAAAAAAACAATGGATTAAACCCAGATCGATTGCCTGGGGGTGAGTGTTGAAAAGTTTCAGCACTCCATCCATCATATTCTTGTGTTTGCGATGTTTGCCTAAGTGGCCATGGGTATTCCCAGACATAAGTCCCTTGCTCCCTGTGCCACTGGATTCAAGTTAGCCTGGCTGAAGAAGGTTAATACCGCTGATACAGGTCCCAGGATGCTTTATTCTGGTCCAGGGAGGACCCGGCCTGGCAGTTCGGGCTGGACTGTGCCCATGAGGAGCAGGGTCAAGACTGATTTCCAAACGTCTGGGTCCAGAATGGGGTGGCATGGTGGGCACAACAAATGATGGAATATTCTCACATCTGTGACTGGGGGTGAATGTTTGACTTGTTCAGCATTTTGTCCATCATTTGTTCTTTTTGCCCTCCTAGCCGGATGGGGGCAGAGCTGAGCACTAACCCACTTGGAACTGAATAGGATGTTTTCTGCCTTCTCACAAAGGACCTAACACCGCCACATTGTTACTTCAACCAGCTTAGAGCCAGGGGAGGCAGGATATTTCATGCACCTTTCTAGAAGCTTCTTCCACCTTTCAGAGAGAGGGCACTAAATAATAAACATAGGGCTTTCAGACCTACTTTTCAGTTCACTCATGGACCTATGGAAGGACTCAGAGAGAACTGCCTGATGCTTCATTGCAGTGCTAAAGGTGCCCAGAAGCCAAATCCCAAACTGAGGACTTACAAAACTATTGGCTATAAACTGCTTGGTGAAATGGGGGAAGGGGCGCCCCAGGGAAGAGCCTCCCAACCATGTTCCCCCTAGTCAGTGGGTTTCATATTTTACAACCCAGTTTGCCTGCCCGTCCTTTGAAAATGCGTTGTGCTCTGACATCCCAAACATCCCCCTAGAAACTACCCCATTATTCTTTATCCTAAATGAGGTAGACAGAATACTACACTTTGTCCTAAAGGGTAGAGCACCAGGGTTAGACAGTGTCCCTGCTGATTTGTTTATACAGGGGAGGGGAGATTGGGCTTCATATAGCAAGTCCCTTGCAAATGCTATTGCCAAAGACCCCCCATACCTGATACCTGGAAGGAGGCCGAGATAATCCCGATCTATAAGAAAGGGGATCGCTCGGACCCAGCCAATTACAGGCCAATAAGTCTGATAGATTGCATCCAGAAAGTTATAGCGAGGCTCGTGTTGTCAAGGATCCAGTTGAATCACGTGGCTGAGAGAGGCTAAGGCTATTTACATTGCTATGGGTTTGGCTTCACTGTGGGAGAATCCCACTACTAATTCCTTCCCACCACGAAAGGTTTTTAGGGGGCTCTATTGGTCCATGGTATTAATGAGAAATGTTAGAACCCATATTGTTCCATCACTGTCCAAGAACTTCCTTGAGTTTAAATAAGAAATTGCTTAGGAGGCTTACAGGGATTTTATTACACTTCTGGAAGACCGGAAGCGGTACCACCAATATATGGGGGTACCCTTCCTGTCAATTCCTTCACCGGCAAATGGAAAGTTAATAACAATATATTTTGTCCGTTCTGTCCATTACAGCCAGAAGGTATAGCCCATATCTTGTTTAACTGCCCAGTGTATAAACATGCTCGGCACAAGTGGTTAAAGCCCGTTTGTCTGTCAATGGGCATTACCAAAGGGGTGCAGGCTTTACGATTATTCCAAACAGATACCTCTGAATGTACTGCAATTGCGGTCGCAAAATTCTTACACTGGATGTGAGCAATTCGGAGGAGAATGCTACGCCAAAACTGAAATTGTTTTATTCAACTTTGTGCATAATTGTTTCTGTGATGCTAATCGATCTATGATTTTAGACCTTTTTAATTTAAATTATTTTATAGGTTTTTATCTTGTCCTTTTAAAGTATTATAGATTATTGTGTTGAGTAACCCCCGGAATCAACTATTTTCTTGCTGGCTATGCCCTGTTATTGATGAATTGATATGTGCCCTTTTTAATAACATGTACAGTACTTTAAATGCACTGTCTTTTATGATATGTTTGTCGAATAAAGAATATTTTGAATTGAATTGAATTGATCTAGTCTCACACAACTAGATGATCTTTTAGGCACTAGTTTTCATTCAAAAAATAAAAAATTCATTACTCTGATTCTACTAATTTGATTTTTGTCATTTTGGTGTCAAATAATTTAAAATGTACTCTATTTATCTAAATTGGTTTCAGATTTTTCTTGTGTTGTGCTTTCACTTTAGTACTGTTTTTGAACTTTACAGATTGCATCTAAGTTAAGCCTGACTGTTTTTTGGGCCGAGCTACCCAGGTTAATTTAGTGACTTTTTGTAGTTCACCCCGCAAGGAATTGTGGCTTAGGCTTGACCAGGGCACCTGTAAAGATTGTTTATGATACGTTTCCCTTCTTGCACATGAACAATTACCCCTGCAGTGCAGACATCCTTGCAACATGGCGCAGGGGTGTCTGCGCTGGCTCTAGGCAGCTTCTTTGGCGCTAGCACCAGGGGAAATGCAGTGATGCCTCTCATTCTTGTAAATACAGCGCATCCCTGCGCGGAGCACGGTGTTAGCAATGTTGGCGTAGCACCACGCTCTTCCAGTTGCTAGTAAATATGCCCCTTGATCTCATTCTGTGGGGCAGATTGCATTATTTGCCCATCACAGTGAAAGCTGCTTCACTGTGTTAAATCGCAAAAGTAGTTTAGGAAGAAAATATGAACCCAAATTCACGTCAGCAATATTTTTTAAACAAACATACAGTTCATGAATATTCATGATACAAAATATGGGCAGTGAAACTATAATCGGGAAAACTAGCTTTATGATCAATTTATTCATGTTTATTAGCCAACTAACATTAAACAAAATATTATACTCCAATTTTAGAGTGGACGTTATATCATTTTGAGTTTTTTGTTGTCTATTAGGCCAACTGCTGGAATAACGTCTTTACCCTTCAATATAAAACCATAATTTGAGTAGATTGAGAAGAATGAGAAGAGCAATATACAAGCAGACTTAATTACTCTATTGAAAATTAGGTCTTCTAGGGATTTGCAAAACGGTGTGTACTAGGTGCCAGATAGCATGTCTGGCATTAGATAACATTTTAAGAAGGATTGTGTTATTTAGGGTCAATTTACGCGGTGTATTTCATCAGCCAGGCAGGGCTATCAGCATAACTCCATATTTTACAGTTTAAAAAAAAAAATATTGAAATTTCCTCACATTCTTGAAATGGTTGACTGATACTGAGAATGAAAATGCTGGAATATTCTCTGAATGAGCCACTTAAAGGCAGGTTCTGTTAGAAACCAGCACAGAAATGAAACACCTAAGCTAATCTATTGAATTCTGTTCTCTGCATGGCACTAAATATTTAAGACTAGATATTGGTGCATGGAAAGGGCAGTGGAGCTCGACAAGTGCACCCGGTAAGACTTACAGAAGATGAACTGCCAGGGCTGTGACTCACAGGTACATGCAACTTAAATAGATGTTAAGAACTGTTGATTTAAATGGAAGTGGAACACAGGTAATTCAAATGCATAGGTGACTGAAATACACCTTTGTGTACATGTGACTCAAGTGCAGGTTGGGCACAGGTGACTCAATCGCACAGATTAAACTGTAGATGAGCATAGGTGACTCAAGTGCAGGTTAGGCAGTTGTGACTGAAGTGAAGTGTGATTAATGTAATTGGATTGAACTGCATGGCCTGTGAATTATGGGAAGTGTGGGTTTGAAGTATGATGGCTAGGAGCTGTAACCTTCCTGATGCATGAGGCAGGGGCATTGCAGATGTTCTGGAGCATAATTCAATCCCTATTAAGCACAAGGAGGGTGGTTGTCACAGAAGTCTCTCTTTTCTATTCCGGTGTTTCACTCACTCATATGATCATGATCTGTAGACTTGGCTCACCCTCCTGTGCTGAGCTAATTCCAGGGAAGTAAAGGCGGCACAGTTCCCGAAGTGTTGGTGCTGCTTGTAGAAAGGTATTGCATCGCTGGAGGAGGCACTTCACATTAGCATGCATAAGAAAATTACTTTTCTGGGTATGCCACTGTTGACATTGCATGACCTCATCATTGACTGGGTAGCTAGAACAGTATCATTGATTTTCAATTGCTGTCAAAACAGTTGTTCTTCCCAGGGGAGGCTCCTCTGTTAAGGTGGAGCTTTGTGGCCCACTGCTCTTTGAGCAGGAAAAATAAAATGATAATAACGGTGGGCCTGATTCACAGAATGTACTTAAGACTCAATCCTAAACTTACTACTATTTTTGTATTCACAGAATGCACTTACTACTTTTGCCATTTACAGAATTAACTTACTACTTTTGGTATTCATAGAAGTTAGGATTTTGTCTTAAGTCTGTCTTAAGTTTGTCTTAAGTCTGTCTTAAGTTTGTCTTAAGACAAACTTAAGACAGACTTAAGACAAAGTCCTAACTTAAGTCTGTCTTAAGTCTGTCTTAAGTTTGTCTTAAGTCTGTCTTAAGTTTGTCTTAAAACAAACTTAAGACAAAATCCTAACTTCTATGAATACCAAAAGTAGTCAGTTCATTCTGTGATTACCGAAAGTTGTAAGTGCATCTTGTGAATGCCAAAAGTAGTAAGTGCATTCTGTGAATACCAAAATAGTAGTAAGTTTAGGATTGAGTCTTAAGTTCATTCTGTGAATTGGGCCCATAGTTATTATCAATTTATTTTTCGCAGGTTCTGGGCTGGTTTGGACAGGGTTGAGCGGGTGAGGACACAAGGGGAGGAGTGATTTGCACACTCCAAGTGTGCATGACTGCTTGGCTGGCCGTCTTGACCCAGCCAAACAGTCATGCACATTTTGCTTGTTCCCCACCAGGCTGCATTACACAGACTGGTGGGGAACATCCACAGACCCTCAGTCACCATCTGAGCGCCAATCCAGGCACTGAGACCAATCAAATTGTAGCGTTTGATTGGCTTAGGACAGCCATGCAGCGTTGTGATTGGCTATGGGGAACCTGAGTGCTTTATGGCTGTGGGACGGAGAAGTGGTGGAAAGACAGGTCAGTGGTATTTTTATTCAGTTTATATTCAGTTTGTCACCACCGCCTATCCACTCTCATTTCCTGCCACTCACAACGGGTCCTTCCAAAGCTTTAGCAGAATTAGCGATACATCTTAGTATTAGTTGTGTGGATTTTCTGTAACATTGTTATGGAAATTTCAGTTTTGTTTGTAAAGAGAAAAACAAGTATATTACCTCCACATTGGAGTTATGTTTGTAAGATTGATTTCCAACCTGGTGATCGGATACCATGTAGCGGAGTATATATAGTCCCAGAATCCGAAACAGAGCCGTGTGTATATTTAAATCTGGTTAATGGGTTTATTAGACCATCACAGTCCTCATTAGTTATTGATCCAAAGAAAGGAGTCGAGCAACTACAGATAATTCAACAGAATCCCTGTTAAAAACTGAAGCCCTCTACACCTGATGCATGGTTTGTTAGAGAAGATAAGAAACTACGCCTCACTGGAGTATACCATCAACACAGATTCTGAGAGGGTGGTGAGTGGAAACCTCTATTTCCACGAAGTTTGGGTTGCTTGAATATCAAGTCATGCCTTTAAGACTCTGTAACACTACTGATGAGTTTCAGGAACTTAAAGATTAATTTTTGTGAGGATATTATATGTATTTTCCAAATAATTTACTCGGATGATATTATGATTTGCTCAGAGCCCTTTGGAGACACAGCAGCATTTCAAGGCAGTTTTGCAATGATGTTGTGATTATCGGCATTTACTTCTAAAATTGATAACTGTGTGTTTCATACAACTACTAGAGAGTTTTTGGTTTCATAATTACACCAGAGAGATTCAGGATACATGTGAATACTGTGTCAGATGTACTTCAGTGGCCCACACCAACTACCACCAGGGCAATCTACATTGTTTTTAGACTTTATAAACAAACATTTATAGAAAGTTAATGTATCATTTATTTTAATAGTGAATAGGTTAATCGCCAGGTTATGATGTAAGGGAGTGGTTTTCGTATGGACTGAAGAGGCTCACCAAGCATTTGTTTTTTGAATTTGAATTTGAATTTGAAGGGGATTTGTAGAGCGCATGGCTGCCCGTGAGCGTCCCAGCGCTAACTGAAATCCAGTGGTCGAGTCAGGCGGAGGCAGGAAGAGGTCAGGGGAACAGCCATGTCTTCAAGGATTTGCAAAATGACAGGAGATTAGGTTGGGCACGAAGGTCCGGTGGGAGAGTATTCCACATCCTGGACGCCTGATAGGAGAACCGCCGACCCCCAAAGCGTGTTCTCTTGATCCTGGGTATTTGGGTCAGATGAGCGTTGGATGAGCGGAGGGTTCTGTTTGTGGTATAGGGTGTCACGAGATCTTTGAGAACAGGAGGGGCTTTTCCATGCAGGATTCTGTGAGTTAGGCACATGGCCAAATTTCCCCCGTTTTACAAATATCCAATGAATGCAAACTCACACCCCAAAATAACCATTTATTATTCAAACGAATGCCTCTTGTAATGTTAGTGGATATCTTATTTCTCAGAGAAATCCAGACACTGAGAAGATTCACACAGTCGCTTATTTTTCCCAACAATTTAATTTAGCAGTGTTAAACTACAAGCTTTTGACTATTAAGATATCCTTTGAGGATAAGAGGAGTTTTCTATTGGGAGCCAAACACACTGCAGCTTTGTATATAAATAAACTCTCACTGCCAGGCAACTTAGATTTGCCTTGTTCATAACTAATTATGATATTTTAAATATGTTCAGACCAGACCTTAATAATTGTAAAGCAGATTGCTTATCTCAACAGAATCAATCCAAAAATGAGAATCACTAAATTAATTGCACTCGATTAATTTTAATCAAAAAGTTCGAACATTAATTTTATATCCTTAACTAATGTGGAATCATTCTTGACTAAAACTCGTATAGAAACACTACATTTGGATAAAAAAAAGCTTATGTTAAGGAACAGGAAGATATAAATGATGCGAAGGATGGATTACTGTATGAAGGAAAGGCCGGCAGTTTACACAACACAGCAAACAAAGAGCTGGCTTCATGAATTTAAAACTGCTAGGCATCCTCAAACAGCTGAAATATTTGCAGCATTTAGAAGGCATTTTAGAGTACAAGTGAATTTGCTCATGTGAAGCAATATGTTCACAGGTGTTCTATTTGTGCTTGGATAAATAGTTCCCATATTAAACCTGTGGTCCTTTTAGCATTTCCATTTAAACCTTGACATACAGTGTCAATGGTTGTTTATAGAGTTCCTTAAAAGTAAAATTTGCACAGTAAGTTTGGTGATTGTAGTCCATTCAGCAAAGAGGGATCATTTTATTTCATTAGTAGGATTGCCTGCATCATGGCAGTTAGTACACATCTTCGTACACCAGATCATTTGAGTATTTTGAGTTTCACATGTTTTAAGTAAAAAAAAAAACCTTCCAACAAGGCTTCCAAGGTGCAGCCAACAATCGTTGATTCATTTCCCAATGAACAAGTTGTGAATCCACTTGCTTTATGGTTTATATTGATGCAGTCCATGAAGAGTCATCCTGTATTCCATATATCTTTGTTGAAACCTTGCACTGCTAGAACACACCTTGCTCCAAATCATATTCCAGTTCAGGTGAATGGTAAAGTACAAGAGATGTTTAATACAAGAATTGTTAGACAGCAGTTGCAATTTTAGTTGTTTTGAATGGGTTCTGTACTGAGGATTGATCAGGGTGACTGGCTCCTAATCTGCATGCCCCACATTTGTGAATTTTATGGCAATTGTCCAGGCATACTGAGGCCCTACTGCTAAGACAAGGCTCTCCGAGGTGATGGGGACCTTTTATACAAACTACATTTCCTATGGCTCCACTGAAGTATTACCATGTTTGGAAATTATGTAATGAAATAATTTGATCATAAGTTTCCTCGGGGTTCAGCGCGGCACTGCTAGGCACTCGAATACTTTGATTCTGCAGCTAGAATCTTTTTGCCAGATATTAGCCTTCATTTGTAAGAGTTTTTAATATTGAAGTGAAATACAAGATATGTTGTAATTAATTTAATTGATTTGTATAATAGAAACATACAAGCATTAAGTA